>NW_013953433.1:10656-29219 GCF_001266775.1 Austrofundulus limnaeus
TGGCAGCCATTTATATCTTATGTAGAAAAAAATTCAGCAGATAACTTTGTGTAAAGGTCAAATATTGGTTCTTTGTACACAAACCTGTGCCTTGTATCGACTGATGTATGAATACAAGATGGATTCATGTTGTGGTAGTAGATCCGGTATAGGAGGGGAGGGATTTCGGGTGTGTGTGTCTTTGTCAGTTTGTTCTTTTTTGTGGTTTATGTTAAAAATAATTTAAAAAAGACCTTGATAAAAAAAAAAATGCAGTCGGGCGAAAGAGCATCCCTTATGGGACACATTCAATTTGGTTGAAAATATGGGACATCCCGGCTACTAACAATGCTAACGTTTGAGCTAACATTAAACACTCAGGTTTCTCAGGAGTGGAGGAGGCAAATGGCCGGCTGACTGCTCCTAACTAGTGATCAGAGGTTAAAATAGAACACAAACCTTAATTTAAAATCAATACATTATCAAGAAATAACATATTGCGATATTCCAGTGTACATGTTCAATGGTAAATGGACTGTACTTATGTAGCACCTTTCTATCCAACCAGGATACTCAAAGCACTTCACAGTATCTGTGCCCTCATGTACCCATTCTCACAGCAGTCTACCTTTCTACAAAATTAATCTAGATAAACCATTTAATAGAAACCAGTCAGTGCTTGAATCACATTCTTACACAGATGGGACACACATCAGAGGCAGTGGGGGTTCAGTATCTTACCTAGGGACACTTCAACATGTGACTGAATGGCAGGAGAATCAAACAGCCAACTCTCTCATTGGAGGACGACTCCCCTAACCACTTGGCCAAAGCTGTCCAAAGAGATGACTGTCAAACTCCCACTCCCCCCTTATGTAGTGATATTTTTTACACTCCTACTGAATACATACCAGTACTTAAATCCAATGTTATCTATATATGCTTGCATATTTATTGAAAGGTTTTGATTTCCATTGAGGTTTTCTATCAGAAACAATTGATTAGAGGGGTTAAAAATAAAGTGCATTGAAATTTAAATTGTACTTGTAGGATATTTAATGCCATATTTTGATTGGTTGTCCAATAAAATTTGTTTATGGAAATTTCAGTCATTTTGATTTTTGTTTTCCTATAATTGATTCATTGTTTTTTTGTACCTGCACAAGATTTGTGACACTCGGACCTAATTAGTCACTTGTGATAATGCCATTCTCAGCTGATGTTCAGACCTTTTAAAAGTAGTTTTCAGATGTCACTATGGTTAGAGGCCTGAGTGGTGGAGGGTTTCCTTTTAAATGTGTTTTTACTCTGAGTACATATTTACAGCATATCGTAAATCAAACGTGGGCATTGTTCTGCTCCGGTCATTCATTACTAATGACAGCATTCAGGTAAGATGTTTATGAGCTGGGCTGTTAGGAGCAGTAAGTCATTCTGTCAGGAGAGGAGCGGAGTGGGGTCAAAATGAGCTGAAACAAAAGGTGGWCAGAGTGAGGAAAACGAAATCATATAGAGGAAGTGAGGGTGGGAGTTGGTGTGAACAGGCTGGAGAAGCAAAGCTGATGGAGTGTGGGGGAAAGAACCAGTAGGCATGTCTGAAGGGAAGCTTTTATTTACAGGAAAATGTATTCTTGCCCCCCCCCCCCCAACACTTCCATACTCTGGCTATCATGTTTCATGTGCCAATCAATAATTTATAGCTGTCGCTCCGGAGCAATGAACCCACCCAGACCTTACACCCCCCCCCCTCCACACACACACACACACACACCTCCCTGAATGACAGATGAGGGTGAGAATGAGTGCTGGGCAAAGTGAAAAGCAGGACAGGCGTAAAAGCAGAGGGCGGGGAATTCTGAAAAAAAAAAGCGGCAAATGGTGAAAGTGACAGAAGAGGCAGAGCAGCAAGAACATGACTGACAGATAAATGGCTGAACATGACTCTGGATAAATAACCACATGCATGATGAAGGTGGTGAGGAATTTCCCTCAGATAATGAAATTATACAGTAAAAAAATGTCTGGCAATTTTCATTCTCTTTGAGAACTAATTACAGAACTAAGAGAGAAAATGTCAGCTTTGTGACATCAAAGTATAAATGCTGCCTACCCATTTATTTTCTCCTATTTGCGACTTGTTGTTTTACCTAAGCTGCTTTTAGCTTCGGCCCACGGCAYGCTGCTATCCTCCAAGATAAGAAACATAGCAGCGTGCACAGTTGAGGAAGAGGAGTGGTAAATTTGTATACATGCGTGCGTGATTGTGTGGGCACAGTTTTCTTTAGTTGTTCATGTGTGTTATAAGTTTCCATTTGGAATAAATGTTTTCCTGGTCAGTGTTTGATTTTTTTTTCTGTTTTGAGCTTCGTTGTGGTTCTTGTGTTTGTTTTTGTGTATTTCACCTGATGAGTCTCTGTTTTTCCCTGAGACATCAGATCAGCTTTCCTCAGTCTGGATCCTGCTCCCCAGACCTGCCACRCCCATTCTCACCTGTTTTGTTTAGCTCAGCAGTTYATCATATTCCCATCAGCCTTAGCCCCATTTTACCTCACTGTGCTCACTTAAGCATTCGGTGGAGAAGAATGCATTCCTACTGCATTTCCAGTTTCCTTCTTCGCCCTCCATGTGTCCTGTTTATGTAAGTTTTACTACAGCCATTTGTTTAGTTTGTAATAAAGTTTTGTTTTTGAGCTCTTTGTGTTGGTTGGCATTCATGGGTCGAAATCCTTTGTGCAATCATGACATTAGGTTCTGTGGTTGTGGTGGGAGAAGCATGAAGCCCTGACAAAATTGTTCAAATTTTCCCATGTGTCATAGCATTTCAGGTGAAGCTTTTACAGAAGCGTCTAGAATCTTAATGAAGCTGGATAATACAGTGGTGATACACTAGTTAGGGGAGTGACTTGGTGGTTAGACTTGCAAACACGTGCTCGTGTCTTTGTCTTGGTCTATGGGCTGTAAGGCATTAAAAACCACCACCTCAACATAACACCTGCTCTTGTGATTCTATGTGGTTTGGTGAACTGGGCGACCTGTTGCTAAAACAATGTCAGTGTCGCAAGAGGGTCAAGAGGCGGTGGAGATGTGGACAGAGGGGTAAAGCAGGAGGTAGTATAGGAGAAGAAGAATTAGGCCTCTGTGTCCGACTGGGTTGGCTTTGTCTATTAAAATATTAGCACTTGAATACAAAAGGTTTTGGTAATATACTGTATGTGACCCATCACATCGAAACAATGATTAAGTCAAAAAGTGGTATATGGAGAAATAGGCAAATATATTGTTTTGATATGAACACTTACAAAAATTTCATTTCGTCAAAATATAACAAATAAAAGCTTTATCAATGTATCATTTGAATGAGCTGTCTGAAATATAATTATAAAAAAAATTGTGAAGCACTTTTTTGAGCTCTAACAACAAAAAAACTGATTTTGAGGAAAAAATGCCTTTAAATTTTGAGATTTTCCCTGTGAGATAGCAACATTTTTTTCTTTCCATCTTGGAAATCTCAAGATTTAAATACTATTTGAGATTTCCTCTTCAGAAGGAAATGAAAACTTACTCAAAAAAGTTACATAAAATTAAGGTCCAGCCCAAATACTATTGTGTTATTTTAACCAATAAGACAAATTGAGGCCATTTATCCATTTATGATATCAGAATGATCCAGGTGTCAAAATGAAGCTTTCAAAGCCAGGAATCTGAAAATGTAATTACTGTAGGTCATTTTGACCAAATTTGACTTAATCATCATTTCGATATGATGGGTCACATATTACCTTAGGTCTGGCAAATCATTTAAAAATGTTTTCAGTTCAACTTTGTTTATATGCAGTACATTGTCGTTCACTTAAAACTTTCAGAGTATAGATGTTTAAAGGCAGTTTTGTGTACTCTACATAAAATGCAGTAAACCAAAACTACCACCAGTGCTTTTGCCTGACAAATTTCTGTGTACAGATTAGTTAAAAAGATCCACTGTTTGTCTTCCCACTGAAAGCAAACAGAGCCCTCGGCTGGCACCATTCAGTGGCAATTCTTTTAAAATTTATTGACATAAGACTGGCTTTTTGTTGACAAAAGGGATAAAGAAAAAAAAAAGCAATTTTGGACTTTTCTTCAATCACTAGGATAAATACAAAGTGGAAGAGAGGTTTAGTTTTTCTCAGTTSAGAAACATTTTAGGCTTTACTTTAAGGCCCAACATGTAAAGTACTCTTCACTTATATTCAAATGATCACACTGCAGGTTCTTACAAACCTCCTGACAACAGTCATGAGGGAAATCAGACCATCTAMATACCTAAACTGCAAGATAACCTTTGGAAATCTGTCAGGCAAGAACATCAGCCACCTCAAAAACAGAAAGTTGATTTTTTTTAATTGAACTGCAGATTTCAGAACCAACTCCTGCATAATTTTGTTGTTTTGAACTTGTGAAGGGGAAATCACTTCAGACTAAAATCAGACCAAATCAATGCACTTTTGTTTTCTCCCAGTCAGTCATTTCTGATTCAGCTGTTGTTTTAATTCTTCTGTATCTTCTTCTTTTGTTCACTTACATTGCATTTCTCCCCTGTGGAGTTTTATTTTTATTAGCTCAAAAACTTAAGGCGCACAATAAAACAAAAGAAATGCTAAAAATAAGATTAAAGTCACAGTTTATGGCTTAGTGGATTTTTTTTCCCTGAGTGACATCATCAAACATTGCAAGTTGGTGACAGTTCTCAGTGTTAAAATAAAAATAATATATTAGAAAAATTKAAATGAAAGTAACGTTTATTTCTTTCTTTTCGCAGTGAGGGATGATGATGACTTCCTTAGCCTGAGTGAACTCCCAGAAACCTTTCCTTCCGACCCTCCAGAGCCCTTACCTCACTTCCTGTTTGAACCAGAGGAAGGCTACATTGTCAAGAACAAGCCTGTCAATCTCTACTGCAAAGCAACGCCTGCCACACAGATTTACTTTAAGTGCAACAGTGAGTGGGTTCATCAGAAGGACCACACTGTGGAGGAGAAGGTTGACGAAAACTCAGGTGAGTGGAAGCTAAATGCACAAAAACAAAAAACCCTTCAATCCACAAAGCACTTGAAAAGAAACAAAATGGGCACACAAGAACAGTTAAGGTAGTACTTAACTGGGCTGTGACTATTAGACTAACTGGTTAATGAACATTGTAAGAAAATAGTAAAACTATTGGTTTTAGTCTTAATGCATTCCAAATGTTTGAGACCAAATGACCAGTGGGTGGTGCAACACTGATTAGGGATGTTGACATTTCATCAGCAGCTGCTGCCATTTCCTTCCCAAACTGCTGTGACCAGATCTTGCAAGGCTGCTCTGTGCGTTTGCTTGTTATTTCCTCCTGCTTTGTTATTTCTATGAATTTCAACAAAGCGTGCTGACATCAGGTAGTTAGCACAGCCTTGTCTTCCAAGTTTTTAAGTTTAGTTGATACGTTTTGAAGGGACATTTAAAAAAAAATAGGATCAAATTAAATCACCCAAGTTTTTTTAGTGACCCCTTAAAGAAATAAGCTGCCATGAAGAACATTATTTTATCTGCCCTTGTTCCAAATTTGATAATGATTTGAAACATCAAAGTACGTTTTTTTAAATCCGGAATAGTGCTTGTTAGTAAAGTGTGTTGACGCTCGTCTTTGTCATTTGACACATTTAACACACTGTCATTGGTTGAGGAGCTTAGTTTACAAAATAAATGTCCACATTGTTTTTAAATTGTTTTATTTTCCTTCCTTTCTAAGACACATTGAGTTGATTTGATGCTGCAGTTTACCTGGTAATATTTTATACATTTTCTGTTACCTTTGCATTGGCTATTATTAAGTTTTCTTAGTTTTTTAGGATACAAGATGCTCCTACAAAAACCAGAATGTGAATCTTTTCCTAAAATTTCATGGCGATATTTTGAACACTGAGGAAGTTATGAGCAAAAATAGAAAACGAGAAGGTGAAATGGTCACAAAGGCCCCATTGGTTCTGCTGTGAACTGCAGCAAGAAAACCTGAGCTGATTTCACCTGAACAAACATCAATAACCTCCCTCATATTTGAGATCATCACATGATTTTGRTGTTATTTTGTACAGTTTGTAAAGTTCTTTTTGAATCTGCTGTTGGATTTAATATTGGAATAGGATAAAATAAATTATCCACATCCCTACACTGATTTGAGCAGCCAGTTTTTGAAAATCACAGCCTAATTTTGTGGATTTTGTGCTTGTAAAACTGTATTCTTGACCGTGCACATTATTTTGTTGTCCATCTCTTCCCACGTCACCCACTTTGACAGCTTGCACAATTGCATTGCATATTTGGACCAGTTCTTCAACAAATATTGATCACTTATGTGATTTTTAGTCCTCAACATTAGCTTGTTGTTTTCTGTCAGAAAAGAGCTCCCATGCCCATGTCAAAAACACAGCTTAAGTACTGTTGAGACTGGTTTGTGACACTGGTAACAAACATCAGATGGATGGGAGAATTTCTYACCAACTCTGATTAATTTGAGAGAAAATTTGTCGGACAAAGTTTTTGAACGTGTTTAAAAATCAAGCTCCAGGATTCAGTGCTTCTGTGACTCAAGAAAATTAAAAACATTCATGAACATTGCGAGACGTTCTGGAGACTTATCTTGCAAATTCTGTTGGCCACCTTGTCACACCCCAGTGAGAATCTATACTTGGACTTCTGTTTCTTGTCTTGTATTAGTTTGTGTTTCAATTCGTTCTGTGAGCAGTTCCCGAAAGAACATACTTAAACTGAAACAGTTTGTGAGGAAGAAAGCATAAATACGTAAATAATATTGGAAAAATGCAAATTAATATTTAGCACAGATACATGAGTAAAAAAACAGTCAAATCCAAACAATGAGGAAGGTGAGAACAGATCACAGTATTATACTTTTTTAATTATTTGTCTCTTGCAGCAGATGGTATTTCCAACAGTTCATTTAAAAAAGGCATGTGTTCCATATGTTTGCAAGGGAACATTAATTTGAAAGGTCTTAGCGTACACTAGACCTACAGATGGACTTATGATCAATGTTATTCCCTCTCATATAAATTAACTTTTTTGCCTTGAAGACACTTTGCTCTTTGGAGCACTTCACTGGTGGACTATAAGSAAACAGGGTCATGYTCCTAATTCAGCTGTTTAGCTATTTGTGCAGAAAGAGGTCACATGTCAGTTGTATGAGTGCAGCCGTGACAGTGCCAGTGCTGCACTTCAGTGTTCACAGGACACTTTAATAGGATCCAGTATGATGCACTGGACTGCAGCCAGCTCCACACTTGTCACTCGACAGCAAACGGCATTACTCTGCTGGCTAAGTAATGATGAATCGCACCGTTTCTTTGGCAGGAGGATAAAGACGTACACAGCCTGGTTTTTAGACTTAAGGTTGACATGGGTTTGGCTCTTGTGTATCCACCTGCTCGATAATGAACCCAGGTCCCCAGAGCAATGGGATTAAATACGGGCTGAGAACGACTGATTTAAAGTGGCTGCTGAGTGGGATACTGTGGAAAGCAGCAGTAGCACAAAGCTTCATGTTTGTYATGGATGTTACTTACTCCAGAGTGAACACAACAGGAGAACAAGGCAGGCTGAAGGTATTTTAGGGAGAATCCTTTTTGTAATTCAAGCCAAAACCTAAATACATTAAAATATGCTATGTGTGTGTGATGTTTGATGCATTACGTAGATGCTTAGTGTGTCTGCAGTAGTCCTAATTAAAGACCGACACAAATGCATCTAAGGCTACGTTCACACCGCAGGTCTTAATGCTCAGTTCCGATTTTTAGAAAAAATCTGATCTTTTTGTGTGAACGTTCACATTACATTTTAAATGTGACCTGCATCAGACCCCTGTGTGAACGCTCCACAGYACTGATGTGACACACATGCGCAGTAAAAGACGTGACGTCTCATCAGCCGTCTTGTTTGTTTACAGAGCTAGCATGGATGCTACATTTTGCGCATCGTATTGGAAGTTGTTGTTTAATCAGAGCCGATTAAATAATTATCTGACCTGCTTCTTTAGTTCAGTGTTTATATCTGAACCTGCCTCTGACCGGGATGCTCCAGTGAAGCTTTTTTTTGGAACGAAACTACGAGCTGGAAAAAAAGTATCGACCGAGTAGCTAACTTTAGGATCGATACTCTCCGCGACCCAGGCTGGACATCGTTATTATCATACTAATGAAAAGTAAAAAGATGAAGCAACTGGACTTGTGTTTTGGAGCTGTAAACACACGGAGCTACAGATTTAAACAGTGAGACTTGAGGTTAGTGTCTTATCGATCCTTCATCCCCTCCTCCCTGATGAAAAACGGCAGTCACTTTGAAAACATCAGACATATATCCGATTTAAAACCACATACTGAAACGGCCTGGGTCGGATTTGAAAAAATCGGATTTGTCTCGTTCAGACTGTCATAAAAAAATCGGAAATGAGTCAGAYGGGTCAAAAAAATCGGATTTGGGTYGGATTTGCCTGCAGTGTGAACRTAGCCTTAGCAGCACCATTTGAATTTACTTGTCATATTCCAACAGTCAAGGCAGAATAAAATAAATGCAATACAATATATGACAAATACATATGAGATGCAGAAAACAAGTTCAAGTAAGCTCCAGTTTTGTTGTTTATGTGGGAAGACTTGTTTTGCGATACATGACCATAATCTGTTCTATCAGCATGTTTTATTGTTTTTTATTCTTTGCTGATTACATTGAAATTTGTTAGGTAATTTATTCCACYGAGGATGCAAACACCTGGGTGAAACTGTGCGTTGTGATCCATCTATCTGTGCTCATCACTGTAATCATGTGGAGCTGCTTGACATTTATTAATCTCCTGTTCCCCATTCATTTACAAGCTGCTGGGTTCCAAACAGTGTCTTATTAGGAGGAAATTCTATTCAATTAACAACCCGCGGATTTAACTTGTCACCCTGTATAGCAATTGACATCATGAAAAGTGTCAAGAATAGGAATTACTCTGCTAAAAAAGGGGGAGAAAATAAAAGTATTTTTTCAATGTAACATTCAGAAAGGAACCACTGGATGTATAGCATTAGTCAACTCTACTTAAAATGGCCAGATGAATTTGACATAAGCTAAAGAAAAATGTCTATAACTGATTTAATAATTATTTTGYAGAAATTGAACCAAAATTAGTGTGACAGTAGCAAGTCATTCACAAACCATTGAGTGCAAAACCTTTTTTTGCTTTAAATTTTGGCATTAAATCAACCAACACTAAAATACTTTGACTTAGTTGTATTCACAGATATTTTGCCAAATTTGATAGATAGTCCCCTCCATTTCTATTACTCTGATGGCTAATGCATTTCACAGCATCACATTACGTTTCACATAACTGACCAAAATGGCCATAACGCTTTCTTTTTTTTTTATCATAAAATGGCTTTTATTTAAAATTCTGGCATGGATGGAAGTGGTGATATGAATTCCTGCAAGGTACACTGAACAATTATTTGATTTTGTTTTCAAACAGACCTTGAATTAAATCAGTTTTTGAAAAAAAATACTATTTGGGTCTCTYTGAACCAATGCATATTGTGATAATGATGACACTCCCATAGTGACTTACCRCACTCATTCAAAGTATTTAGGCCACCTTTGAACAACAAAGAGATTATAAAGTGATTATATATTATGCAACATTGTTTTATTGAATTGGTCTGAAAATGACTGCAGTCTGTGCCTGATAAATTCACTCTGTGTGTGCTCTGGGTATCTGTTGGCCCAAGTGAAAAGCTGTTTTTCTTCTCTTTGTTTGTTTTTTTTTTTATTTGCTGCTTCACAAACACAGAAGCATTGACCCCCATACCGCTTTTATTATCCGTCTTCCTGCTCTGTCCTCTTTTTATTACCCCCCGCTACACACACACACACGACACACACACACACACACAAACACATACACTTTCCCCCCCCCCTTCTTCTGCATCATGCTGGTTTGGCTGTACTCTGTTACTGAAACCGGAGAGAGCGGAGGCAGATAAAACCTGAGATTGAGAATGCAGGGTAGAGATGATGGAGGAATGCTGAAGAAGGGGGCTGTTGATACAGTTAGAGAGGCGAACAGATATCAGGGAGCCACACAGAGGAGAAAGATGATACATATCCTGTTGTTTTCCCTCTGTTTCTTTYCCCCSCTCCATTATTCATGCTTTAGAGTTTAAAGGAAAGAAAAGTGTTGATTTTAAAGATAAAGATCAAATGTGTACGTTCAACAGGAAGAGCACCAAAACATGAACTTGTTTCTGTCAGTCAAGCCTTTGTGTGTGTGACAGCATTCCATTATYCAAAGCAAGAGTTCAGATGTTTTTGAAGTGAGGTTCTGTGGGAGTGTTATGAACAATTAATATCATATCTGTTGTAGATAGGTTCAGAGAATGAGCTCAGTTTGGGGAAATAAGTTAAGATTAGGTCTAAAAAATGAACAATTAGTCAGAGTGTGGCCAAGTCCAAAGTGAACTGCCATCATCCTAAATACAGTATACTGCAAACACTATATCAAATAAAATGGAAGGAAGCAGAAAGACGAAAAAATCCTGTAATGTCTGACTATATACAGCGGGTAAAATAAGTATTGAACACGTCACCATTTTTCTCAGTAAATATATTACTAGGAGTGCTAATGACGTGAAATTTTCACCAGATGTTGGTAACAACCCAAGTGATCCATACATACAAAGAAATCAAACCATAAATGTCCAGAAATGAAGTTATTTGTAATAATGTGGAATGGCACAGGGAAAAAGTATTGAACACRCTTACTGAAATTCATCTAATACTTTGTACAAAAGCCTTTGTTGTCAATGACAGCTTCAAGACGCCTCCTGTATGGAGAAACTAGTGGCATGCATTGCTCAGGTGTGATTTTGGCCCATTCTTCCACACAAACAGTCTTCAAATCTTGAAGGTTTCGTGGACCTCTTCTATGAACTCTGATCTTTAGTTCTTTCCATAGATTTTCTGTTGGATTCAGGTCAGGTGATTGGCTGGGCCATTCCAGCAGCTTTAGTTTCTTTCTCTGAAACCAACTGAGAGTTTCCTTGGCTTTGTGTTTGGGCTCATTGTCTTGCTGAAATGTCCAGCCACGTTTCATCTTCATCATCCTGGTAGATGGAAGCAGATTTTTATCAAGAATGTCTCTGTACATTTTTCCACTCATCCTTCCTTCAATTATTTGAAGTTTGCCAGTACCATATGCTGAAAAACAGCCCCACACCATGATGTTCCCACCTCCAAACTTCACTGTTGGTATGGTGTTTTTGGGCTGATGTGCAGTGCCATTTGACCTCCAAACATGATGTGGATTCTGGCATCCAAACAGTTCAATGTTGGTCTCATCTGACCAGACTATWTTCTCCCAGTATTACACAGGCTTGTTTAAATGTTGTGCAGCAAACTTTAAAGGAGCTTCAACATGCTGTTTCTTCAGCAGTGGAGTCTTGCGTGGTGAGCGTGCATACAGGCCATGGTGGTTCAGTGCATTACTTATTGTTTTCTTTGAAACAATCGTACCTGCTAATTCCAGATCTTTCTGAAGCTCTCCACAAGTGGTCCTTGGCTCTTGGACAACTCTTCTGATAATTCTTTTCACTCCTCTGTCAGAAATCTTGTCAGGAGCACCTGGTCGTGGTCGGTTAATGGTGAAATAATGTTCTTTCCACTTCTGAATTATGRCCCCAACAGTGCTCACTGGAACCTTCAGAAGTTTAGACATTCTTCTGTAACCGATGCCATCATTATGCTTTGCAACAATAAGGTTGTGAAGGTCTTGAGAGAGCTCTTTACTTTTACCCATCATCAGATGTTTCTTGTGTGATACCTGGCCATCATTTGGGACTGAACCAGCTGGTATTAACTTGCACTGACAAGGGGCAGGCTTGCTTTCTAATTACTGAGAGAGTTCAGCTGGTGTCTTGGCTTTCCATGCCTTTTTACACCTCCCTTTCTTTATGTGTTCAATACTTTTTCCCTGTGCCATTCCATATTATTACAAATAACTTCATTTCTGCACATTTGTGGTTTGATTTCTTTGTATGTATGGATCACTTGGGTTGTTACTGACATCTGGTGAAAATTTAATGTCATTAGCACCTCTAGTAATATATTTACTGAGAAAAATGTTGACGTGTTCAATACTTATTTTACACGCTGTATATAAACGCTTTGTAAGAGCAAACATTTAGACACCTACGAATGGCCACCGCAGACAATTTAAAGATTTCTCAAACATGCATGAATGAGTCAAAGCAACAGTCTGGGAATGTGCTTGATGAGGGAATAACAATATAGCATTGGGTCACCATTCAATTGAGAGGGGGTGCAAGTTTTATTCTCTTACCAGCTTTACTGCTTATCACAGCGTGTTTGACAAACATAGCTACCTCGAACCCTCTACTGCGTCTTTGTGCCCCTCACTCAAAGCAGAACACATTTCTAACAGCACAAATGCTTAAAAGGACAACCATCTTCTTGGTAGATACATCTAATAGTGCAGCAATATGTTTGCTAAACGTCCTTATAAATAAATGTGACTTTAGATGACAACCAGATTACACGTTTCTGTGAAGAGAATTTCTTCAGTGTTTGTTTAAGCAGCATCTCAGTATGTCTCCATTAGCCTTGAAGTGAGCTAATGACATMTTGTGTACTAAGTTACTTACTTTGTCTCCATTAGCCAAAGTGTGAATGGTTATTAGTCTGCTAGCAATGACCTGTGACTCTGTGTGCACACACACACTTACACACATACATTAATGGCATGCACAGTATTGGCTTTGGTGATTTGTGACCTCTTTCCCTCCTTTGCTGCCATCTCCCTCGTATTGATTTCTTCTCGTCTTTGTCTTTTTTTTTTGCTTCTCCTCTCTCTCTTTTTAGATCTCTTTTGGCCTTCACTGCCATCCTTCTCTGTATTTTTTTTTTAATTTTCATTTTCTCTCTTTTGATATGCCTTTTGCTTTGTTTCTATTTCTTCCTGTGGATTATGAAGTATAATTGTTTAATTTGTTAACGAGCATCATGATTATTGAAAGTTAGCTTCCTGTGACTCTTGGTATGTGTGATAGCTGAGCATGCACAGCACATTTTCGGCTGATGTTTGTTTGCGTGCGTTTATGTCAGGTCTGAATTTTATTTGTTTTCAGTGCTTGTATGGTAA
Organism: Austrofundulus limnaeus; assembly: GCF_001266775.1. Taxonomy (NCBI): domain Eukaryota; kingdom Metazoa; phylum Chordata; class Actinopteri; order Cyprinodontiformes; family Rivulidae; genus Austrofundulus; species Austrofundulus limnaeus. The sequence goes on from NW_013953433.1 coordinate 23,858, forward strand.
TTTGAATATGTGTTTGTCGGATGCATGTGTGTTTTATGGGAATTGTTAGTTTGGTCCCGATTCCCCTCAGAACCTCTCTTGTGTCCTGGTTCGCTGAGTCCATGGAGTCAGCGATGGGCTCAGGCTGACACGCTCAGACACATTAACATGTACAAGCAAACACGGAGCTGCTCTGGGACTGGGACAATCAGTCACCATCGGTGCGAAAGCTATCATCTAAGTTTTTTTAAATTCTGTTCAGCCTCTCCCTTTCAAACTTGTTTCAGATAATGGTAATTTAATTTTGAACAGCACAGAGTTCATCCAGGTTGTATAAAGTATCATGGCCTTCACGCTAAATCACATTCTTCAAATGACTTTTCTTAATGATGAGCTGTTGAACTAATCACATGACTTGGTTTGATTATTGTTATGTTTGACATCTGTGACAGTAGTTTACAGTTAAGTCATCATGTCTAAAAATGATAAAAACATAATAAATGAGCTTATTTCCTTAAAATAAATCTGATGTATTCCTGCACAATATATTAAAACTAAAGCTAAGAAAGCCATAGAATGCATTTGAAAGAATATTTGTTTCATTAAAATTACTTGTATCTGTGTTCAGGAACATGACATTTATTCAGATTAGGTTTATGTAGAAATTGTGACATTGCGTGTTTTTTGTTCAACCATTTTTTCGAGCTGTTTTTGATCATGTTTAAATGGTACCACAACACATTTTTTTGGCCTTTTCTGCTGTTTTTCATGTCTTTTGTTTGCTTCCATTTACCCTCAAAATCTGTTCTGTCCTTGACTTATTTTTCTAAGAATCTGGTATTTTTATAAACTTGTCATTTCCTCCTTTTTTAAATTTAAAGACATAAGTCATTACAGTCCTGTTTTATTATGTTTTTCTTTTTAGTAGAAATACAAAAAGACACAAACACAAAGAAGAAAATGGGCAAAGATTCTTAGGAGAGAAGAAAATAATAAAGAAGCACATGTTTGTCAGCTGATTGGTTGTGTAAACACTGGTGAACTTTATTTTCTCTGCCCGTCTTTATGTTGCGATTAAGGTTGGATACCAGAGGGAAAAAACATCCAGTTTCAATATTGTTGCTGGATATTGGGATGTTGCAATAAACTCCCATTTTCCTTAGTCCTTATTTTTTTATTCTGTCATCAAGACACAATGTTTATTGTGTGTTTTTGTCACACAGCACACTGTGTGCATTATTTCCATTTTTATCTAAACCAAGTTAGGCCATCAAGGGCAGTGAGAGTCCATCAGATAAATATGACAAAGAACAAGATAGCAATTGGAATATAAAAGTGTATGAATCATTGCAGACCAAGCAGTTCTTTGCAATGTTGATTTCAGACTCAATCATTTTGTATTGACAAAAAATGTTTGATAAATTATGCAGCTCTCGTTAAATTTGCATGCTTGCATGTTTTACATTTATTTTAAAATAATGCGTGATTAGATCTTTAGAAATGTAAAACTGCAGAGCATATCAAAAATCTACTTGGGGTGTAAACAATAAAGCAAACTTCACAACCAAACTGCAGTTTGAATCAACTTTTTTAGGAGTTGTGCAACTCTGCTGATTCTAACAGCACAAAGTTTCACATTTTACCTGCATCCTGACAAATGTGTAAATAATTAATGACTTTAAAGCCATTATCTGGACCTCTGGGTTGTAAATATCTTTACTTCTGTTTTTCAGAGTTTCTTTCTTGTTAAAAGAAAAACTCATGAGATGTCCTAAGCATCCTTTACCCATTACTTCCTCCTCGTTAGATGCAGTAGAAGTGAAGATGTACGGCATAGCAAACATCTGGGCTGCTTCTGTCAGCAGTATTTTTTTGTATTTTTGTACTTTCATTCCCCAGCTGCCAATTAAACTCTGTTAGAAGAATTGAGAAGATGAGATTTTGGGTGTTAAACCCCAAAAGGTGAACTTTAGGTGACAGCACCTACTTGTCTGAGTCCTTGTCTTTCATTTTTTATCTACTTTTCTCCCCCCTCAGCTGGCAGCAGTCATTTTGTTGAGGTTCTGTCATGCTACTGAGACCCTAAAACCCACTCTTGTCTCCTGCCATCAGACTGACATGAATGCTCTGAGCACTCTATCTAGACAAAATAAATCACCGAGTGATCTGGGACTTTTAAAGCCTTAGGTATCTCAGTCACTTTTTCTTTTCCTCTCAATACTTGTGTTGTGAGCTTTGCAGAGGTAAACAATGGAAACATCTGAAGCTGTTTCAAATTCAGTGGCACAACTCCAGACTCGTGACGTCTAGATTGAACTTCTTGATGCTTAGTTCCAATGTTTTGATACTTTTCTCGTACTAAAAGTGACACAGAAAGGAAACGTGAAAATTTTGCAAACTTTTGTCTTCTTCTTAAATTCTATTTATTTATTTATTTATTTATTTATTTATTTATTTATTTATTTATTTATTTATTTATTTATTTATTTATTTATTTATTTATTTATTTTTGCTTTAGCATAATGAGTTTATGATGAATGAAAAATGAATGAATATATAAATAAATTAATCTCCTTGTTCTATAGTTAAAGGGGTGAGGTGGGGTGTATTATATGTTTTCCAGTAACAAACTTCAATTCCATAGTAATATTAAAATGCTGTAAATATAAAAGATGAATTTAACTTTATGTCATAGCTTATCTAAAAGCCCTGAAATTGGCCTGAGTCTCTTTAAGGGCCTCCTACCGTTTCTGACACTCCCAATTCAGCACGTCTTCACAACATGTTGCTGTTTACAACCTTTCATAAGAGCATTGTATTGTGTTGTGTTGTAAAAATAAAAGCAACATTRTACAGTCTGATAGTTTTGGAAAATGGCAACTTTGGATACAACTCAACCTTACTCAAACGATCTCATAAATGATTTCCAAAAATGAAGTGCGCTTTTGATGATCTATGAATCGTAACAAGAGGGCAGTCCCCTTGGCATCCAAAAATATGCTTCCTTGACAAAATAATGTTTTAATCCGAAATGAATGGGACTGAGAAGTTGTTCATATAACAGGCTCATCAGATGTGCAGTTCCACCAGGTGTTGTTGCAGCTACTTGTCTGGTTCATGTCTGTGTGAGGGAGGTGGGAAAGAAGGGTGCTCTGTGGGGCATGGCTGGGCACTGAACTCCTGGGAGGAGCTTTGGGTAAATATGTAACGCTTTGTAAGAGCAAACATTTAGACACCTACGAATGGCCACCGCAGACAATTTAAAGATTTCTTAAACATGCATGAATGAGTCAAAGCAACACTCTGGGAATGTGTTTGATGAGGGAATAACAACATAGCATGATTTAAAGCTCAAAATGTTGCATAATACCCCACCATAAACATATTCATGTTTGTTGCATGATGCTTCTTTGCCAGCGCTCTAGTTTAACAGTTGTACTGCTTCAGTGATTTAATAATGTTTCATTGTTTGCCTTTTTTAAACATGAAATTTTATAAGGCACATTTATGGTGATGAATTAGTTTTAAACATTGCTGCTATGACATTTAGATAGAAACTCATTTCCTGCCTCTGACTGAGTCACTAAGGCCTGTGGTTTCTGTTCTTGCAGATCCCATATGCTACCTTTAAATTTGTTTGAGTCCATTTGCCATAACTAGCTGTCTGGCTCATTTGAATCATTTACTTTAATTGCATTACTTTCCTCATTACTTTGCCAGTCATCATTCTCTCTGGTCTCCACCTCCTCCCTATCCCTTCTATCCTTCTTTTCCTCTCTCTCTTTTTCTTTTTTCTCATTGTAAATAGCCTGCTAGACATCTCAGATGTGCTGGTCATAATTATTTCTTCTGGCTGGCCAGTTTCTCAACCTCTGCCTTTCTTGATGTGTTCTGTTTTGCTTTTTCATCTTCAGCTGTGAAAGCGTATAATTCTCCCACTGTTGCTTGTTAGATTGAACACAGATACTGACACCGGTTCTGCACTGTCTTTAGTCACTGCSCTTACAGTCATTTTCTTCCCACCAGACCGGTTTCGTGATTGTATGTACAAGATTCATATTGCACGCTTCCCTGCCAGCTTGGCTCAAAAGTGGCTCGTCCTTCAGCTGTATGTCTCAACTTAACAGCTCAGAATCCACATATTTTGTCATCAAGCTGCCTTGAAATGCCTTTGCTCTTGTGTTCCTTTTAGTTATCAGCTAATATTTTTCTCTTTGTTTACCCCAATCCTGTCCCCTGGTTGTCACACACCGCCTTCTTCTCGTTCCCTTTTGCTTCTTTGCCATCTTGCTTGCTATAACTGGCTCTCCCTTGGAAAGAACTGACTGAGTTTTCATAAATAGGCCCAGGTTGGATCTGTGAAGCGCTACAGAGCCGGTTACTTGGGTCTTTGTAACACTACTGAACCTGAAATAAAGTGCCAAGTAACTGTTCTCTCATATTTTTTTTCCTATCTACTTCCCATTCACCGCAAACTTTTTACTTGACACTATTTTATCTTCTTTCCACTCTTTCTTTCCGTTTTACATTTTATTGCCCTCTTCCACCTCCTGGCCTGTCATCCTCTCTCCTCCRCTCACTGTGCTTTTGCTCTCTCTTCTTTCTACCAGCCTTCTTTTTTCTTCTTCTCATTTAACTTGTGCCTTCCTTTCCCACTCAGTTTGGCTAACCTTTTTTTTTTATTTAATCAGTCCTCTTTTCATCTCTTCCCTCTTTTTTATGTTTTTGAACATGTGGCTTCAAACTTCTCAGTGTCTTTTATGACCTGCTTCTGCTCGTCTCTTCTTCTTGCACCTTTCCTGTAWCGCACATAATTTCACCCCAAGTTCATCCCTGCACTCCTCGTTTGGTATTTTCCTCTGTGGCGCCGCTCTATCATAGCTCCCTTGTAGTCCTATCAGTAGGGTGCAGCTATTTAAACCCTGTATTTATTCTCTGCTTTGGAGCTACAGTACTTTCAAAGCACCAAAGAAAAGAAGGGATAGGAGTGTAGAGGTAACCCTGGTGAAAAAAAACTTTTCTATTGTTTTTTCTTTGTCTTTGATTTTAATTTTTTTTACACTTATAAGAAGAAAATCATTTTAAAGTGTTTTTATTTTCTTTAAGTGAATAGAACAACAGGTTCTATATGTTATCTCATTTAATCTTCTATTAGAGGTTTCAATCAATATAATCAAAGTTTTATTGATTTAGTCTTTGCATATCTCTCTTTATTTTAGAGTGTAACAGTGAAAAGAAAATGAGTGAAATGTGTTTTATTTTGCTTTTTCTTAGTACTATTATTAGTCATGGTTTAATCATTCTTCTTAGTTGGTTTAAAGATTAATAATTGTGTACTATTAATATTCATTATTAATCCATTTGTGCAGTGATGTGATTTTTA
>NW_013953433.1:29229-31054 GCF_001266775.1 Austrofundulus limnaeus
GCATTAGGTTGTGCATATAATCCATAAAAAAGAAAAATAAATAAATAAAAGTGGAACCTTTTGCATTTATTTTTCTATGGATTGTCTTAAAAGAGTAACTCAGATCTTAAGACTTGGGGTTTTTATAAAATACAAAAGGTTATGAACAGTTAATATATTGCATGTTGTATATAACTCATTAAACAGTGTTACTTTGGACATGAGCTTATTTTTTAACTGGATTAATGAGCTAATGGCTAGTCTGAGCATGGTCAAGACCAAAGTGGATTCCAGTAATCTTAAAAACACTTCAGTCACCAAAGTGTTGTTGTTTCATAAACTTTAACCTGCAAATCGCTTTGGATTATTTGGTCATTTACATAAGTTCTTATAGTTATTTACAATTGCAAATAGAAGCAGCTGACTGTGGCACGTCAGGTGCAGCCTGGTGCACTTCCAATAGGAAAATTATAATTTATCAATCAAAATGGCAGTGTAATAAAAATGACAATTATATAAAGATTTATAAACTACCACATAAATTGTCATTTAATTTGTAAGARTAAATATGTGACCAATCCTTTTTGTTCTTGTTCTTGGCCCTCTAAAAAGTCAGTTTTATACTTAATTTCTCCAAATCTTGGTCATAGAAAGAGCCGTGCATATTTAAAATTTTATTGTCCCAAACCTTTTTATATAATCCATCTTCAAAAGATAAGAACTGCTTTAATAAAAGTAATTTGGCTTTTTTTGTATTTGAGTGTTGCTTTTTTTGTTAAAAATTAGGATCTAAAATGACATAACAAATGACTTAACCTTGCTCTTGTGTTCTTTTTCAGGTCTAGTAGTAAGAGAGGCCAGTATAGAAATAACTCGGCAGCAGGTGGAAGAGTTGTTTGGTCCTGAAGATTACTGGTGTCAGTGCGTGGCATGGAGCTCTGCCGGAACCACAAAAAGCCGCAAGGCACACGTCCGCATTGCATGTGAGTACAAACGTGGGCATGCAAAAAACTAAAATGGAAGACAAGTGTCTGCACGTGAGAGAACACTTGGTAGACACACATTTGTGATTTGATACATATGTACATACGATATACTCACAAATCCTTAACACATTTCTACTCCTGTAATAAAAATAAATTTCACAAACAGATACAGTCATCATCTCCCCTCTGCTGGGTCCAATCTCAGGGAATGAGTGTTGTGTGACAGACAGAAGACTAGCAGATGGAGAAAGCCGACTAAGAAAAATGATGAACTCATGAGATGCAAATAGGCTAGGCAGTGATGTGTGTGAATTATTACGACACTCAATCATTTCAACACAAGCACATGGGTGTGTGTGTGTGTGTGTGTGTGCACGCGCGTGTATCTGTGTGTGTGTGGCACATTTTGTCTATTGTACTTACACAATGCTCACTTATCTGCAAACACACATTGTGACTGAGAACCTGTTGACAATAAGGTCTACACATAAATAAGGTAAACAGATTAGTTCATCAGTGTTAGTTGTCACCTACTTTGTTCAGGTTAGCAGGCTTTTATTAAAACACACACACACACACACACACACACACACACACACACACACATACTTGTTTTTATTACCTCGTGGGAACCACTGACATACTCATGCCTTATGGGATCCTCTATTTCTAAATGGTTTAAAAATCTGATTTTAATTGATAAATTCATTTTAAAAAATTAATAAAAAAAACCATGAGTTAAAACTTTGAAAACACTCATTTTGATTTTTGACCTGACATTTTGCTACCTCTTGGGGACCACCCATGTCAAAATTAGCACCATACATGGCCAATGAAAAAAAAACAAACAAACATTAGGC
>NW_013953433.1:31064-34745 GCF_001266775.1 Austrofundulus limnaeus
GTGTGTGTGTGTGTGTGTGTGTGTGTGTGTGTGTGTGTGTGTGTGTGTGTGTGTGTGTGTGTGTGTGTGTGTGAGTGAGTGCACAAACTACTGCTTTCAGTTGGCTTTCAGGGGAGCTAAGTGTTTTTCCTTGTTGGGAGCTGAAGAGTGTGAGAAGTCGGCGTATGCTTGGCTGACCTACAACATCAGTAACACCATAATTACTGCGTCATTGTTATCTTTGAAAAAATGTATTTTCTATTGTTTTACGTTGACCTACAACCACCTTCATTCATGTTATGTGTGGTGTTGTCATAAACAACATCAGTTTTATGATTTAGCGACACCGCAATGGGAAGCAGAGCTAGAACTATCAATGCACTGAGTTACCCTGCTCTTAAAATTACTCTTCACATTTTGAGTGTTTCATATTTGAATTCTGCTCTTTGGTTCTCTTCATAAAATTCTTGTCTCTCTCCTCAGACCTAAAGAAGTCATTTGAACAAGAGCCGCTCGGGAAGGAGGTGTCGCTGGAGCAGGAGGTGCTGTTACAGTGTCGCCCTCCGGAGGGCATACCAGCTGCTGAGGTATCTGTGCAGAGTCATATCTACACCAGCTGAATTTAGTATAAATACTTGGTTTAAAAAAAGAAAAAGAARAAGGGAGGGTTCAACAAGGGTTGATGGGAGGAAATGACAGAATGAAAATGGAAGAACATGTAAAATATAAAGAAATGTGTTTTTATTGTTATAAATGTGTCCCTCTTTAAAATTCCACAAACCTTTGAGTGCAAAATAACAGTTATGTTTGGGTGAACACAACACTCCATTAAAGCCTTGGCTGATGACCAACTGAATATAAATGTAGCGCAGTACCAATATTTTTACTGAGATTAAAAAACTCAATTTCCACATACTGTATTATATATTGGAAATTTACATTCTATTTTTTTTCTAGTATTTTAAAAGATAATTGTGACAGATTGACAGAACACAATTGCTCATTTTTTTAATTTTAMTTTTTTGTAAGTTCAGCTTGTTTTTGGAAATGCTCATCATTGTTTCATTTTATGTAACAGTGCACGTGTTTATTGTCACAGCCTACATCATTTTTTTCTGACTGACAGTTGCTGCTGCAGTGATCCAAAGATCAGAAGATTTAACTCAAACTTAAACGTCCCCAGAGAGTCAATTTGAGCACAACTACACGAGGAGTTGCCAGCTACTGCTGAGATTTAGCCTCTATGTATATACAGTATATGTATGTGTTTTTTTTTTACCCCTTCATTGCCTGCTCCTCTGCAGGATATTGACTCCAGAAGGACTGAGAACATGCCACTCTCAGATAGTAGCTCAGAAATTATATTGTATACACTGTATACACGAAAGTATTCACCATCCTTGCTCTTCAGATTTGTTGCATAAGAAAACCCTACAATTTCAAGAAACATTTTCAATTTTATTTATATCCAAACTGTTTGTAGCAAGTAAATATATGGTTTAGTACAAATATAACACTTCCACCATTTCCACACTAGAGCACAGTGATGGGAATACCATGTGGCAATTTTTGTGAATGGCCAATCCTGAAATTAAAAGATAGCATTTAACAAACATTTGATAGCACTAACTTAATTTCTCTGATCGAAGCCTTTTCCAGAGAAACCAAAATACACATATCCTCACCTTTAAGTATGACAGTCTCCACCCACTTTTTGGGTAATGGTCAAGTTGTTTTAGATGAAAGATTTTAATGTCTCGGACTCTTCACAGCTCAGATAGTTTGACTGAGAATCTGTAGCAGGATTTAAAAATGGTGGTTCAACAGCAGAAACTTTCCAGCTGAAGAAACTGGAACAGTTCTGCCTTGAGGAAAAAGCAAAACTCCCAGTGGCTAAGCTTACAGACAAAAATCGTTGCAGACTTTTATCTGTAATTGCTGCAAGATGAGGACTTTCAAAAGTTGTACAGATGATCAACATTCAGCTTTTAATCTTTTTTTTTTTTTTCATTTAATGTTTGGTTTGCCCTGTAGTTTGAAAAATACTTTCATTTAGGAAGATATGTTGTGTCAAATGATTCAAATATCCCTGCAAAAAGTATGAATTTGATTCTAGGTTGCAGTCAAGAAAATATAAATTGCAAACAAAGGTGAACATTTTTCCATGTCACTGTGTCYTGACTCAGCCTCTACTGTGTCCAAGGAAACAAAATTAGCTGGCAATTGCTCACCTGAATATTTTTAATGGCTCGTTTAGGCTTGTACTATGTGTATGTAAGTTTTTTCTTAGGTATAGTCACAACAAATGCTTCAAAGTACATTTACATTTAATTCACTTCTTAAACTTGGTCAAATGAGCCTTTATTTTGAAGGGGCCACATGTCAGTCTGCCTTTCTGAAGGCATTGACTACAACAAAACCACCAGCAATTCGGATTGTTCTTTACAGTCCTGGTTTTATCTAGCTGCATTACCACCTGAACCTTTAAAGATTCATCATTCCTTTGGATTGGCCCCAGGGGAAAAGCAGTGACCAAACACTGCTTTACGTTGTGGAGAAAATCTGTGAGAAAGCTGTACTTTCAGACGGTTGTCCTACCAGGCAAGGAGTCTCTGAATCAAGTTTCCCTCCTCAGGGTTTGATAGTCGTTTGCAATTGCACTTAAATACACAGCTCCCTTGAGAGAGAGCAGAGGAGGCAAAACTGCATATAAATTGAGAGTGAGTGTAGGAGAAAAGCAAAGATGGAGGCGGAGTAGAAAAAAGGAAGAAGGACAAGGTAGATTTTACAGTATTGTGTAGGCTTTCTTCTTTTATTAGAAAATGAAGCAAAAATACTGGTTTCAACGATGGCTTAGTTTTTTTCTTGATTCGGGGCGTTCAGTGTATGCCCCGAATTTCAGCTCTCTAGGACTTACCAGTTCCTCTATCTCACGTTAGGTGGCGCTGTTGAGTTGTTTGGCCACGCCCCTTTAAAATTCCAATGGAATCCGGCTATTTTCGCCGGGGGACAATTTTGGGTGAAGTTTGGTGAGTTAGCACTGATGCTTCACAGGAAGAAGGTTCTGGATTTGATCCCCTGTTCTGTCCGGACCTGGGGTCTTTCTGTGTAGTGTTTGCATGTTCTCCTCGTGCTTGTGTGGGCTTTCTCTGAGTTTCCCCCACCGACCAAAAACACGTACCTCCAGGCCTCCTTTGCAAAAGAAATCTGTGACCTCAATGGGATTTGCCTGGTTAAATAAAGGCTAATAATAAAATAATAATAATAAACTCTATTTCAACATTCACACATAAGTATCAAAAGTACTTTCACAATTTTGCAACTTTTGTGCCACACATCTGCATTCACCCTCTCAACTCATGCTCTGTTACTTTGGAAACTGACCTCAGCACTAATTGCTCAATATCACACCTGCCTTATCAGTGTTTTATTTATTTATTTTTTTCCTTTTTCTTACTGTGTTTTAAATTTGACACATCTCTGAACATGTTTTTTTTGTGTCAAGGTGCACACAAAAGCACACACAGTAATCAGAGCTATTCTTCCAGTGTGCTACCTTTACCCGTCCTTTCACGCCTGTCATAATGGGTGTCGGAGAAAGAGATTGGTCTTTCTTGACTGTCTGCTAAAACCTTGTAAATTATTATTATTTTTTCAAGATATGGGTTTTAAAACAGTTGATTGTAAACAAAAATGTATTTA
>NW_013953433.1:34755-44257 GCF_001266775.1 Austrofundulus limnaeus
GATGGGGGCGGTCAATGATGGTCTACATATTTAGTAACTTTTTTTGCTCTGAAGAAACTACATAATAAAACCATTAAACTAAAAACAAAAAAAAAAAAAGAATTATTGATTGTTTTATTTAAAGGGTACAACCTTCTATAAAGAACACAACAGATTGTTATATTTGTTTATTTTCCAAAAATATTATTATTAGGATGATGATGATTGTTAGACAATCAAAATGTTTTGTGTCCAGGAGAAGTCTTTTTTGTTGTTTTTTAAAGGCAAACATCATCTGAATACATTCATACTGCAAAATTACTAATAAAGAAACTTGGCAATACAAACCTGGAAGTTTTGTGCCTTTTAGCTTTAAAACAAGCTGCACACAGTTTTACCACACCTTACAATTTTTGACATCTAATTTTCCTTAAAACATGTTTCACATACTTAGATCTATTTCTAGACCAGTTTCCAAGATATTTTTTTTAATTTCAGTTGATATTGTTTTAAAAAGAATTAATTTTTATAAAGGAAATCAATTGATTATTTTATTCATTGGATATTATAAACATACATTATGCTGTTTTTTATATACTCTTCAAACACATAGCTATTTTCAACTTTTTCTCCCTAAATGCTTGTTAACAGCATTTTCTTTTTAATCAAATGTTTCAAAAAACTTTATTTGTGACAAAATGAGTCAACAAAGCTTGTTGGAGCTGAAGGTGGGGTAGTTAAGATTTATAAYAACACCCACACATAGGTAGATTAATCACCATGAGAGCTCTTTAACCCACTCATCTGTGGACTTATACAGATCCAGATAATATAGCTAATCAAGGGGATAATCCTCAGTGACGAACATGCATATTAGCACTTCAGTTCCCCACAAACACACACACAGGCACTCAAACATGCACATACTAACGGTTTGATTACCGTGATGTAATTACAAAATCACATTTGATTGTAATTAGTCCATTTTGTGTTCTGTCACACTCTGATTGTGCGGCTGCTGCCACGATGAAATATTAATGTTCGGGCCCTACCTCATATCTGAGTCGTTATCAAATTTTTGTAGTGGCTCCACAAAGCATGGATTGTATTAGCATTTTGTTTTTACTTGTTTTGAAGATCCTTGCTTGTCTATCTTACTTCTTGCTCTGTTGTCTTTGTTTTGCTTTAACTTTTACTACATTTATTCAGTTTTTCTTTCATTTTTTTTACAGCTACCCTGTGACTGTGATGTGCCTTCTCTGAGCAGATATATCACAAAACTTTGCAGTTCAAAACGTTTTCTGGCGCTCAAAAAAAAAATAAAAAATAGAAAAAGGAAGTCTAGAAATACATCACTGTATCTGCGCCTGCTTTTATCTCGCGCAGCACACAGCAAGGCTTTAGTTCCACAGCCGAACGGTGGAGTGTATCTTCTATGAACGTGAAACAAATTAAACCTTCCCGCTGCCTTGATATGTCCAGCAAGTAAAAGGAACCCGTGGAAATATTTACATATTTCAATTTATCACAATGTTTAAAAAAAATCATCTCTTGTTATGAGAAGCTAGAGAATCTGCTTTTAGTCAGTGTTCACGCAGTTCCAGTTTGAAAGAAACCTCGAGCCAAGTTATTGTCTGTCACTGGGTCAAGCAGAGAGAAAACATGAACAAAGCGAGTGTGTAATTGATTGAGGGAAAACCTTTATCCTTTTGAAAAAGAAACCATTTGGATTTGTTTTTATAGAAAAAAGGGATTGGACTTTTGAACCTTGTTTTATATATATAAATCCCATTAGACTAGAAACAGAGGGCACACTGGCATCTACTGTTTGTTCACATGCAAGTGTGTCGAATGGTGTCCTATATTGTACAGTTTGTGTGTGTTTTGTGTGATAAGACTTCAAGCAATGGTAGCATCTCCTCAGCATGCATAATGATATTATTTCGTTTCAACACCACAGAGCTAGACCTGAATTTTAAAAGTGTTTTTGTTCATTTTTTTAAGCTCTTTCTGTGTGTGTTCTTGCACATTTGTGTGGGTTCCGTGGCATGTGGCTAGAGCAAGAGCGGCAGGTGATGTGGGGGCAAGAGTTAAAATAACAAATGCGCACTCTCCCATGAGGTTGACTTGATCCAGTCTGCCACACTTTGCCATTTACTCACACACTCACACACTTCCATGCACGCACACCAGCTGTGGCTAATGATGCAGTAGCAATGGTAGGATTGTCACCACATGTGGTCCCTTTGTCTGAAGCCACCAGAGCACACATCAGTCTGACAGGCTACAACCTTCACAAGTCATCAGCGACTGCAGCTATTTCCTCTGCATCTTCACACAAGAGCTCACAAACAGCATTAACCCATCAAGACCTGAAGCTGCTCAGGAGTTTACCTACTGGTTCTAATGGGCTGGAGTGGTAATCTCATATGCAGCTTGTGTCATTTTCACAGCATGATATCTATAGTCAGCACCTGATACTTTGTTTTACCATCAGGCCACAGAAAACAGCAGGTGAAGCTTCCCTTGAAAGTTAACTTTCTTTTACCTTCCAACACAACATTGCAGTCAAAATGAAGACAATTTATTAGCTTTGCAAATGTTTAATATGTACTGAAGTAATTTGCAAAAGATCCTGGTTGCATTTTTAATTGTATTATTTTGTTCAAAAAATCGAAATAAAAAAACTAGCTTGTTTAGCTAATTTATGTTAAAAGGCTGTCCAACTTCACCTTAAATGGTTTGATAATGTGATGAATAAACACAGCCACAATACATAACTGTTATCAGACTAGCTTTATTTTTCTATAACAGCTGATAGTTTGTATATAACTGATGATTCAAACTGTCTCCTGGAGCTTATACTGGTTTTAGCACATTAAGTCTTCATCCGATAGGTCCATCATGGTGAGAAACTTGAAGCTGCAGCAGGTTCCGCAGAACAGCATCCTGTTGCCAAACTTTGGTTTGACAAAAATAAAAAGACAAACAGTTTTTTCTGTTTTTGGAGTATAAAATCAAAATGGAATAATCTGTCTTTTTTCTGTTTTTCAATGTGTGTTTTTTAAAACAAAAACTGAATTACCAAAAAAAAAGTACACAGGCCCTAAATCTGTTCTTTGCCATTATATAAATTGTAATTTACATTCTCCACCTTGTGACCTCACTTCTTATGTGACTGATGAAAACACAAGCTCCTTGCACACTTTAGCTTGTGAAGCAGCACCCGCACATTTTTGTACATTTGTACTGTTTGTGAATTTTTCTTTTTATTTATTCCTCTTTTTTTTCCTCCGCGTAAAAGCTTGAGTTAATGGAAGCTGAAAGGTCACACAGCAGCTCACTTCAGAATGAGAATTCCGACCGACACTGAGCCCCGTATCCAAAGAGCGCTGCCAAACCTTTAAAGATCAGAGAAGGGAGCAGGTGGAATGACTTCCAGGCCAGAGCAAAGCAGTAAAGTGGAGAATAACGCTAAATTACCTCTTTTCTGCATCTGAAAGTTCCATTTCCTAATGTTAAGGGTGGAGGGAATTAAGCGGCCTGAATTAAACAACACAGCTTGGACGTTTATGTCCCTGCCATAAAGCTTGGATGGGCTGGATTTATGGGAGTTTGTACCAGTAAATACAGCTCTCAGGAAATGTGATTAGGCTCATAAATAGAACATTTTACTGCTGTCCTACCCTTCACCTAAAGAACCTTGTGAAAGCATATGTTCAGGGCATTTTGCTTCTCTGCCCTGTCACCTCAAGATTTTTTTTTTATTCATTTTATTTGTAACAATTATATACACAAAAAAGTAAAAAAATAAATAAAAAAACATGCAATCTAAATAAAATCAAAATAAAATGAAGGGCAGCAGAAGAAGAATAAACCTTATAATATTATTTTTTATTATTTATTTATTATTTTAATGATTAATAATTATATTGTTTGTATGATACGTATGTGTGATTTGATGCAAAACAGCTTATTTCTTCAGAGCTTAGATCGAATGGTAAATACATCGATCCATGCTCACATTGTATCTTGGCATATCTGTACTTTTAAGCAGATTGTGAAGTCAAACTGCCTTTTTTAATGCTTATTAAACTAAATTGTAGCACTTGTTTTAATTAATCAAAATACATTTATTTACCCTGTGTACGTGTTTATTACAATTGTCTGCAAATTGTAAAATAAAACCTCAAGACACCATCAGATGCAGTATAATATCATTTCTGTCCATCCGTTACATTTTCAGAAAGCTGTAACTTTCACATGGAAAGGCTAAAATACACCAAACTTGGTATGAGTCATCCATGTTGCATGCCCGACCATATCATGTGGTCATATGCTGACATCATCAAAGCCCCTCAACACGTTTGTGTAGTAGTTTGACAAGATCATTTTAGCCCTGTCTGTCTGTTGGTCCATCCATCTTTTCACCTTATGAGATCATTTAAATAACGAAGGCCTTTAATGATTTTGACAAAATACTAACAGTTGGTCACTACTGAATGGCGACCGGAGACATCAGCAATGGTTGGCGTCGAGTTCTATCTTGTATTTTTATTGGTCGTCTTTTCCTGCAGGTCTTCTTGTCCCTGAAAAATAAGTAACAGCTTCTCAAGGCTTTCCTGAGTGAAAGCTTGTAACATTTTACTTCCATCATTGTATTTGTCATTCATAGATACCCAAAAACAAAATTATACTAATTATTGTTTTATGTTCACAAATATGTTGTAGATGTGCATCTTATTTTCTCACCAGTTTGTGTGAATCAGTTGTGATAACAAGAATACATCCAGACAGATGAGATTAATTGTCTGATTGGGGAATATTTATTCTTTTTAACCTGTTTTTACTTGTTTTATACCTGAAGTTAGCAACAAACCTTTCTAGCATAAAATTATTTTTTCTACTTTTTTTCCCTCTTTCTGCAAAAAAATTTAAAAATCTTCACTGACCTACAGTAAATGTTTCTTTTCTCTCTGTCCCAGGTGGAGTGGTTGAAGAATGATGAGATTATAGACCCTGCAGAGGACAGAAATTTTTACATCACTATTGATCACAACTTGATCATCAAACAGGCGCGTCTGTCCGACACGGCCAACTACACGTGTGTGGCTAAGAACATTGTGGCCAAAAGACGAAGCACAACAGCGACTGTGATTGTGTATGGTAAGTTTGTATGGATCTTCTGTTTGGCTTCCAAAAAGCTATCGTTATTGTAACTTAGATTGTCAGTTTGTAAGACGTTCAAGTGGTGCAGTGATTTTCTTTCTTCTGCACCTGCAGTTAACCATCAGTTTTTCATACCCATCATCCAGTCTCCATCCAATAAAAATAGATCTGCTGCCATGCCAACAAGCTTTTTTTTCTCTTTTTTTTTTACATTATTTTTAATTGCTCGTACACTCTTGTTCTGCTTTACCCATAACCTTAACCAATTAAACCCCTCACCCTCAGTCACCAACCTCCAATTACACATTTAGTTTTAAATTGAATCACAAGGGCTTTCCAAATGTGTTTGTTTTCCACTGAGAGCCACAGTTCTGAGTGAGTTGTGTGGCATATTGGATGGTACCAGCTGTGGAAAAACAACAAGACCAATGAAAATAATAATTATTACATGACTCGGAATATCTCCCTTTAGCTTTGCTGTTGATTTCTTCTTTGGGTAAAGTTTTCTTGGGGCTGGTTTTAGTAAAACCTGAAATGATAAGTTAACTGAAAGACATGCTTTCATTTATTTACTTATTTATTTATTTTTCATTTTGACAATTACTTGTCTGTCATGAGGCTATAAGTAAAACTTGGACGTGAAAAAATACATAGCAGATAAGATACACGCACACACACACACACTAAACCAAGTGTTTCTCTCAAATGTAACACTGACTCAATTCACCAGGAGGAGTGTTTCAATCAAAATAACTGAGTATGTGTGCCTGTTCGATACAGACAGCGAGGGATGGAGTGGTTTGACACTGATGTATCCTTACAGAAATAGATTGTTCAATCTGGGGTTCAATCTTCTCGGCTCCACGCGGGCCCGGCTGACACTGTTGACAAGCTCGAATCATAGTTGGGGTGGGGGGGGAGAAAACAGAAAACATAAGAGGGTAAAAATGAAGCAGCTGGGTGGAGGGCAAACAGGTGAGGAGTAGGAGAGGAGAGTGAAAGAAACGAGTCGGCATGAAGTGGTGTGCTCCCTTTTTTTCTGCTAGAGTTTAATTTCTAATTAAACTTTGAGAAAGGGGTCGGGACTATTCAGAGCTGTCAAGCTCCTGCCTTAACCCACCATACTTCTGTGGATAGAAAACTCTACCCAGTCTGATTCACTTTAACTATATATCGAATTTTTCTTCCAGTCTGTTTCAACTTTTTCCTCCACTGTCCGGCCTTACTTTACTTTTTACAAAGCAATAATAAATCAAATAAAAGGAAAGTTGTGTCTGAACAAACAAAATGCTGGGTGACCTTGTAGAGGAACCAGCAAAACAAAAAGTATACAGATGTCCCCAGTCGTTCTGGACTAGAAATAAAGAGTGGATGCAAGTAAACTTTAATGTTTTTGGTGCAACATATAGGAGCTGCACTGTGTATATAAACAAGGGTATGGCGTTTTTGCTTGTTCAAGGAGGCGCAGAGTCATAAAAATGGAATAGAACTTGAACTGGAACAGGTTTTTTTCTCGCGTAATTCACATTTTGTGCAGTTTTTACAGGGTGCTAACTTTAACGATAATTTATTTTATTCATATAATATTCATATCAGATGTCAGCTACATCCTGTGTGATCCTGTGTCAGCACAGTAACACCTTCCTAAGCACACATGTTGAGGCTGAAACCTGGTATAACTGTATTGATGTATTAAATGTGTTGCCACAGTGAACGGCGGTTGGTCGACTTGGACAGAGTGGTCTCCATGCAACAGCCGCTGTGGAAGAGGTTTTCAGAAACGAACCAGGAGCTGCACGAACCCTGCCCCGCTCAACGGAGGACTGCCCTGTGATGGGCAGGCCATCCAGAAACTACCCTGTACCACACTGTGCACTGGTAATAGTTGTTTTTGATTCTATTGTAGTCTATTCTATACACTGTATTTCACTTTTTGTTCACCCCCCCCCCCCCCCCCCCCCCAGTGGATGGTGTGTGGACAGACTGGAGTAAGTGGTCCGCCTGTGGGACAGAGTGCACACAGTGGAGGAGGAGAGAGTGCAACAACCCAGCACCTAAAAATGGCGGGAAGGACTGCGAGGGTCTGGTGCTTCAGTCTCAGAACTGCACTGATGGACTTTGTATGCAGAGTAAGTAAGGAACAAAAAGCTGATCTAAGTTGTAAAGTAGAAAAAATATGTTGTTTTAAATAAATGTGTTTTTGAATTTGCGCCACAAAATAGGTTGGGGAAATGATATTTGCTTAAATTTGTCGGAACATCACTCAGTCAGAATCAGAGGCTTAACTTTTAGAAAACAAAACYATGAAGGTCTGGAGTAGTTCTGAAGTGTTAGCTTWAAGCTATTTTGTWCTGAGAGTTATYGGTCAGGGTTTTCATGGATCAGGCTTTACAAACCATCAGATCCCATCAAATTGGTATCAAAGATTTGATAATCAAGAAACCGTCTTTTGTTCTTTGTCATTTCTGTGCATATTCTGTTGGGATTTCTGCTGCTTAACTTTTTTTTAGATGAGGAAAGCTATTCACTTTTTGCAAATTTCCTTGTGGATGGGACATGTTAAAAGGACTTGTTTATGACAAAATGAGAAGCATTGGTCACTTCACCTGTCAATGGTCATGAGYATATGGATTACTGCATGATCAGATTTCCGGTTAAGATCAATAACCATAATAAGTCATCGCACTTAACAGAATGGTTTAAACTACAAAAAGCTGGCGTGACAGTGAAAAAATTCCAAAAACAATAAAACTCCTGGAGCCTGAGAACCAGACAAGGCATGGAAGCTAATGTCAGACTACAGYAAAGTGAGAGACTGAGAGACTATARGGACTGGGACTGGTGAGGGAATTGAAGACAAGCAGCTTAATGGTAATAGAAAACAGGTGTAGGTGGGGGAAAAAAACTTAYGAAAAAGCAACTTCAAAAATACGGACAGTGATGAAAACACGGGAAAAGGAAAATGCAGTAAGCATCACAAAGATGAAACAAGAGACGTGAACATAAAAATAGTAAACACAAAAGTTGACAATAAATAAATAAACAAATAAATAACACATGCACTGAAGATTTATTTCATATGTGTATCAGTCTTTGGGTCAAACTCCAGTCCTTGAGGGCCGATGTCCTGCATGTTTTCTTGTTTTCCTTCTCAAACACACCTGATTTGCATGAATGGATGATTAACAGGCTCCAACAGAATTTAAAGAGTTAATTGAAGTACTGAATCACGTGTGTTGAAGAAGTGAAACAAAGAAAACATGCAGGACAGCGGCCCTCAAGGACCAGAGTTTGACACCCCTTCCTTCTATGTTTTGACCCCCATCTTTGTGTACTTTTTCCTGCCACCTATTCTTATGGTCAACATTTCTTTTGCTCTCCCCCACTGTCCCCCGTATGCCCTCTTGCTCTTTTCTTCCCCCTTTCCAATATGATTTGCTTCTGGTTGAGTGTTTCTTCTTTGCACACTGCAGGTGACTCACCGAGCAAACCGACAATGTGTGAATGTTTCTGAATGTTATCATTAGGCTCACTCTTCCCACTTTCTCATCCCTCACTCAATTAAAAAACAACAATAGTTTTATATAGAAAGTAATGCTAAATTATGATGTGGAACAATCACCCACAACTTAGTCATTTCTGACATCAGTACATTTCTAAAAACCTGCATGGAAAATGTGGGCCGAGTCATAATGAGCACAATATAACAGCAGTGGTTTTTCCAAGGTAGAGGCAATTATATTTGTTGGCTTGTTGGAGTAGTGCTTGTTATTCCATGTGCTCAGAGTAATTGGCAGACGACAAAGGCAGGAAAGGGTTCTAAAAAGGAACATGAAAACACAATAAAAATTTATTTTTCTAACTAACTAACATCATGGGTTTTTTTTTTTTTACAATATGTGTCCAGTTTTTATTAATCTTCATCATAAAATGACACCAGTTGGGACATTGTACACTTTTTAAGAGTCTCATCTTGTGGTTTGTTTTATTAAAAGCAATGCTCAAACTTTTATTTTTTTTTTAGATATTATTGACCTGACACAYTATGACATCACACAAATATGGAAAATGGGAGCATATAAACACAGCTATACAGTAAAATGGCCAAACATTATGTTTGTGGGGAAAAAATGTCTGCCTTCTTAATCATTTTTTGTATTTGTCATTAAGCTAAATGGCACAYTACTAGGCCTGTCACGATAACAAATTTTGCTGGGCGATTAATTGTCTCAAAAATTATTACGATAAGCGATAATATTGCCTGGTGACAATTTTACAACTAATAATTATAAAAGCGTAATATGTAAGTGTAATAAATCAATAAACTTTAATTTTTAAAGAATGTTTAACAAAG
>NW_013953433.1:44357-48771 GCF_001266775.1 Austrofundulus limnaeus
TTTTGAAGCAAATTTGTGCTTTATTTATTTATTTATTTATTTATTCATTCATTCGTTCGTTCGTTCATTCATTTTCACAATAAATTCGTGTGAAACATTGAGTTTTGATTTGTCATTTACCATTGTTTTGCATGGGTTGTGCAGTAATGCAACAGTTTGGATATGTCAGATTCTTACAAATATTCAACAAAGCGTCAGAAGAGATTTAAGCTCATCACCATGTCAAACCTGATGAACCCCCGTCCCTCTGAAGCAGCTGATATGAAGGCAAAGCAGGACCCTCGTTATTTCCCCCGGAGACAGGAGAAGTGGTTCACAGCTCCCTCAAGTGGTAAACGAGTAGCTAACATGTCAATTGACCTCTTCTGTATTTCTGCACATCATGTTTATGCATATTTCTGCGCCTTATCAAAGGATTTGCTCATGCATATTTAAGTTCATGCTTACTGAACTTGTTCTGCTGCGACAACAACAAATCCTTCCTGCAAATGACTCGGCTGTTTGTTGCTAAAAGCTTTTTATCAGCTCCTCAACTTTAAGGGTGGATTAAAAAGGAGGATCCCTCTACTTTTTCCCTGCCTTTCTTAAAAGCGACAGATAAATCCCTTCCTACTAGCTGCAGAGGACATGATTATCTAAGCAGTGCTTTATATGTAAGACTCCAAAAACTTTCACATGCACTTTTGTTATAAATGTAAGATTTTCTCCCCTTTTGACTCTTTTTATGTCTTCTTCGCCTRACTTTTTGCTTTTCTTTTGCTCAAGATTCATTGAAAGCTATGCTTTTCAATCACCTCTTTTATATTTCACTCTCTGCTCTCCCCTTATCTTTTCCACTAACCTATCAGTCAACTTCACTGATTATCTTTTTTTTTTCTTTTTCACTCCTTTTCTGATGTGTCTTTTTGAGATTCCTCTCAATGAACCAGTTTTTCCTCCTATTTCACATTTTTATCCTCAGCCCTCTTTGCTGGACTTCTTTAATCCTTTTCACACTTCTTCTCSTCCCTTTAAGTGTGCCTTATGCTTTTTACAGTCCACGTTAGGCAAACGTTCAAATTTCAGTCCTTTCTTCTGCTTTAAATGATAAATCSTGAATGATGGTTTTGCCGTTGTTCTTGGTGAAATGTCATTAAAATCTTAGCCAAATTGAAAAGCGATGTAGGGACCCTTGTAACATAATTACCAGCTGTATTAAGTTTTAAAAGTTGGAGCTATTCTTGTTCATGAAAGGTTTCTGCTTTGCTCTTTGTATCTCTGTCAAGACAGATTATCATATAAAACAAGCTGGAAGGCAATTTGAAAGTTGAATCTGAAGTGGAACCTGAAGAGGTTGTTTTGTGGTTCTGGATGATGGTCTGATGGGAATGAAAACGTGTTGAAGATATCTACCTTACTCTCAACCGTAGCAATGTTAATTCACATAAAAATTACCTAGGGTCATGAATATATGTAACCTTTTCTGTCTGTGTGTGTCTGATTGTTAGCGTAATATCTCGTGAATCATTAGATAGATTTCAATGAGATTCTCAGGAAGTAATCAGTCTCTATCTACAACTGATCAACTTGGCTGTGTCCAAATTCAGGGGCTGCGTCCTCTGAAAGCCAAATATGTCGGCTGTGTATGTCACWGCGCCGCGCCGGAGGCTGTCCAAATTCAAAGATTCCTCCAATGCGGCCGACAAATACATCCTCCTCTTTCCCCGATTTCAGGGACCAGGTCTGATAGATCCTTCTCAGCCCACCATATCCCATAATGCATTGCGGGCCGACTGGAGATTTCCTTTTCTGCTCGTAATGGTGGACGAAGCAATTGAAAGAAGTACGGTTTTACATTAAAAAAAATCTGGTGGTATAAAAATTAAGAGTTTAAAGTGGTTGTGTTGTTAATGCTTTTGTCATTTGCATAGGCATGTTTTTTTTAATATTATTCTTGTCAGAAATCTAATGAGCTTGTATAACAATAAATGTGCATGTGCAGGTCCTTTAGTTCTTCAAATATGGCCTTTAAGCTATTTTATTGTTTTATGATATTAATAATACTAATATATTGATATTTTGCTAATTTTGATCTATTTTGGCTTCTGTTTAGGGTTGTCACGGTTGTTAGGGGATAGAACATTTGCCAGGGAAAGGGCATGAATAAAGCAGAAGGCTAGACAGTCCAAATTCACAGCCACTTTTTTCCGGTCTTCGCGACCTACCAAGGACCCTACCCACCTAGACTGGGCAGGCCGGATCGAAGGACCCAGCCCCTGAATTTGGACACAGCCCTTGACTCAAATAGGCCACCACAGCTCATTAATCTTAGCTAACACAACTACGGCTAGAACTCAATCAGTTTCACAAACACTAACGATTGGTGTGGTAATAACTGAGAGTCATCTCGGCTCACACACACTAATTTCTAWTAGATTGCCGGCGACCTTTGTTTAAAACATTAGCAATAACATTTGGTTTCAACTCTGTTATCAAAGCATCTAATGAATCATTGAACCAACTTAAATGAAACACTGATTGTAATCATTGGATGTACAAGAGAAAATAGGTATTTGGTGTTAATCTCAGTTAAGATGACCACCGGAGCTAATCAGTCTTAGCTTATAAAAAAAAATAGTTTGTCAAATTTATAGATATTGAGGTGATATTTCATGTGKCAGGAGTAGAAATTCATCCTCATAACATGCCCTGAGTTCTAACTGATCATGTACGGTAACTGACACACAAAGCTGAGGGCAATATTCATCCCTTCAAGGAATGCTAATTTCATTATTATTACTACTTTTACTGCTCTTGAATATTTTACCATCTTGTTTGACAGAAATGTAACCCTTTTGCTTTATTTCTCTGTGTCGTCTTCAGCTGCTCCGAGTACAGATGACGTGGCGCTTTATGTGGGCATCYTCATCGCGGTGATCATGTGCCTCTTCATCTCTGCCATCGTGGCACTTTTTGTGTATCGCAAGACGCACCGTGACTTTGACTCGGACATCATCGACACCTCAGCGCTCAACGGAGGCTTCCAGTCTGTGAACATCAAGACAGCCCGGTCAGGTAATGAATGTTTCAAAATGCAATATTCAAGCCTGGGATAGGAAAATGTGCAAAACTAGTTGAGTTCTYCTTGTGTTTATTTCAAATTAACTTAACATCTATAATATATGTTTGTATGTGTAAGGTGTGGAGAGTGGGATTGTGGGGGATGATGGTTGTTATTCAGGAGTTCAGAAATTTTACAAAAATTACTTTAGTGGTGATATTATTTGTTTATAACCTTTCCAAACAACCCAACTTTACCACTTGGGAACCTTCCTCTTTAAGGCAAAGCGTTTTAAAGACTGTTGTGTCTTGATGAGTCTAATGAGAAGCCTTTTATTATTGTTCTCATCAACAAAACATAAGCAAACTATAAAAAAGGACTGTTATACATTGATACGTATAGCTTTCTTACATAACTTTACAACACTTTGTATACTTCAGTTTATCTACCTTAGTCATGCTCTTTGGAAACACCTGAAAATTGTCAACATTTCTCTCGTTTTTTTTTTTCTTCAAATAACCTTTTGAAATGTCACTGGAACATTACAGATCCCTTAAATTAAAACCTTGATCCTTTTTTTCCCTTCTCTTCAGTTGCCCCAACCTATTTTCCAATTTCTGCTTCTGAGGAAAGATCATTTAAAAAAAGTCAGACACTTTGCACCAAACAATTTAGCTGTCAAAAGACTTTTAAATCACTCGAAAGAATGCTCGAGATGGTCGAACACTTAACAACCAAAAGGTCTGCTGCCTCCTTCCACACACGAAAAGKACTTTTGGCTTCTGTTCCTCCAAAATGTGGACTGTAACTGGTCCAAAGAAGAGCAGACGGACAGATTTTTGTGAGTTTTATAACAGTTGTGGCCATGCTTTATGTTAATAACTCTACCTGTCACATCCAATTCAAGGCTTTTATTCTGGTGTCATTTTGTTTCTCTATTCAGCCGTATGCTGTCAGCTTCTGATGGTTTGGGTTATAATCTATTTCTTCCAGAAATGGCTCTCTTCTATCATGGAGTTATTCCCTGTCTGTTTTCCTCTGTCACTCTCGTTTCTCACTGATGTTTTCCCTCATTTACTTCTCACTTCTTATTTGCACAGTCAGCACAATCAAATTTCCTGTTCATCAGCATCCTCCCATCTTTATCCTTCTTTCCGCTCAGTCTTTACTCAGTCGCGTCTTTGTCTCTTCTATAACAGCAGCTACAATCACTGGAGTGTTTGCCTTCCTGTTTAAATGGAACAATATTTCCCTTTCTCTTGTCTGTCCTGCCATTTTTTTCCCTTTTTTACAAACAATAAAACCAATCTAAGAGAAAGCCTGAACCAGATAGGGAAGTGGTAAGAATCTTGTGTCAGTCCCTATATATATATA
>NW_013953433.1:48871-59814 GCF_001266775.1 Austrofundulus limnaeus
CATTATTACAAATAACTTCATTTCTGGACATTTATGGTTTGATTTCTTTGTATGTATGGATCACTTGGGTTGTTACCGACATCTGGTGAAAATTTCACGTCATTAGCACCTCTAGTAACATATTTACTGAGAAAAATTGTGACGTGTTCAATACTTATTTTACCCGCTGTACATACAGTATATACTGCATTTAAATATTTTTTTAAAGTGAGCTCATTTAGTACCCACAGAGAAAACCTTACCATTTTCTTACTAAAGGCCCTGTCACATTATGTTTTAGACAACTTGTGAAATAATGTCTAAATTATTGAAAATAGTTATTTGATTAGTCCGGTAGCATTACAGTATGTATACACCTAAAATAGGCTTTCAGTTGATTTTTATTCAATTCCATTTTAAACATAGATGACTTTAAAATTGTCATATGTTGGTATAAGTTATTGAAAACATAGTGTGACAGGGCCCTAAAATCAGAAAGCATTTCTCTAAAGCGGCCACAGATGTGCAAGTTGCGTTGTACTTTGAACTTTTGTTGCCAAGTTTTAAAATGTGTTCCTGGCAAGTTGAGAATGAGTTTAATTTTCAGTAAACATGTTTTTTGTTAGTCTACTAATTCCATATTATCTGATTTACATCATTAGCAACCTCAAGTCAAAGAAGAAAAGGTTCTGCAAAGTTGTCACCTACTGAGATAAAATGAATTTTTATCCACTTAGATTTTTTTTTCTCTGCTGGATATTTAAAATTCATGTTAGAGTATGTATTAAAGATCAAGGAAGTGAAAAGCTGCAAAGAAAACAGTGAGATACAAGCCAGTGTATGTGTGTGTGTGTTCAGGGGTGCAAGTTTTTGCATGTGGAGAGGTGTGGTAACATTTTGTCTGAACAGCATTAGGATGCTTGACACTCTGCTTTGAGCAACCACCTCTGATTGGTATTAATGAAGAATTATGTCCTTGAATTTATCTCTGTGTCTCCTTGTCTCTGAGGTTTTTCCACTAGTTGCTAATTAAATTTCAGCAGGGATAATTTGGCAGGAATATCCGCTGGCTTTAAGGGTAAACAGCATGGTGATGGAGAAAGCAGAGGAGTGATAGGTGAAAGTGTGTGTGTGTTTGCTTGTGTAGTGCTGGTAGAATGAGGTTATAATGAGAGATTTTTGACATTAGAATGCCTGATGTCATTGAGGAAACAACAGGATTTCAGACTCTATGGCCAAAAAAACAGAGGGTGGTGTGAACAAAGCTGGATTCATTCTCAGTAGGTAACTGGCCTTATTGCGATCAAAGCAAAATTCAGCAAGTTGTGATTATTTTAATTATGAATAGACCTCCTGTTTTCTTTTTAAACAATGCATGCATTATTAGATGTGGCTGCTCTGTATCAACCGTGAGATAATGGAGGGAACAAATTGTGATCTGGTCTAAATTATAAACATGTTTTGTGCAAATTATGGATAAAAGTGAAAATAATAATAATAATAGTTTGAGTAAAGGTAAACTTAAAAAATGTTTTTTTCTAAAACATACAGAAAAGTAGAATGATAATTAAAATGAATGAATTAAACATGAATTATTAGATGTTTCATTTTTGTTTTGGGTCTGTGTTCCTATGCATCAGTGTTGCGAATCCCAACTGAATATTGAATACTTTGTTCAAAATCTTTGGCTACTGGTTTTGTTGGACTGATCGTTAGGCTAACCTACCTTTATCCAAAATAGCTTAGAGACACTTGTTACAGAGTCATTGGAGTACACTTTATTTACTCAGATAAAAAAAAAAACATAATCAAAGGCTGGAATATTTCCATAGACAAAAAAAGCCTATAAATCAGAATGATGGAGTTGTGTTGGTTCTTCCCTCATTTTTTGAAGCATAGAAAAAACATACATTTCACAAAGAAGCTGATTTCACAGCCCAGATATCTGTGAGCTTGTTCTGTTTGGCCAGAAAATAATCAGTTTAATAAACTGACAGCCAATCTGAATCTTATTGTAATCAGATGAATTGCTTACAATAAGTGATCAAACCCAACCTGGTTATTTGGTTCATTTGCATGTAAGAGGTGCTAAAATATGGAAGATCCAGGTTTGACTCCAAATTAAGGAAGCCAGTTTCATTCTTGCCAATCTTTTAAGGCCCTGTCARGCTGTAACATTTCAGATGACTTAAGCCAATTTATGAAAATGTTAAAGACATATACGTTAAAGAGTAACTTACCCCAAAATTAACTTTTTTTAGCTGATAAACTGTCTAGAATGTGTCTAAAATGTTATATAGTACTGTTTCTGTGCCATTTTTGATGTTTTTGTGCGTGTTTGTCCAAATCTGTAACATTTGGTCTAAAAACGTCTTTTTGTCTTTTTGCTGCTCATATGGGTAGAGCAGTGGTACTGCAGGCTAATTTGCTTATTGGTTAACGGCTCTCCTCTGTGACGTGTTTTTCCACGGTTTCGTCACAGCGGCTGTGTTCTGGTATAAAAGCCTCTCTCTAAGACACGCCCCTGCAGCAGTCAGAGGGTGGAACAGTTAGCAAGCTTAGCATGATCGTCTGTTGACCTGGGTGGGGAGAGCTGACTGCTGCGCTGCTCTCTCTCTCTCTCCCTCTCTCCACACACACACACAAACACACACACACACACTCTCTCTCTCCAGCAGTACGTCCTGCACAGTGGGAGGTCAGGAGGGGAAAAAAAGGCAGAAACACAGCGGGGCAGCTGCAGCCCTAACGGACCAAACTTCAGTCAAACAAGACCCAACACTTTTATTCCTGATTTAAACTAGTGATCTTGAGAGCAGCTGCAGCTGTATGCTTTTATTTTTTTTACATCAGGCTGTCACGGAGCGCTCCACTCCTCTGTCCTGTAAGGCGGACAGCTCAGCCGAGGCTGTCACGTTCTCTCGTCCTGGCCACACCTCTGCTCTCTAACCCACCATCACCACCCCCCCAACCCCCCACCCACCCACTTTGATGCATTTTTCAAATTTCGCCTTGGGGCGGAGTTATCTTTTCACAGGGGGGTAAGATACACTTTAAAGATGGAATTAAAAAAAACTGGAAGCCTCTAGGCATGTACAAACTGTAATGCTAACAAACTGATCAGATATCTAACTTTTATTTGTAAATTAGACATTAAAAAATCATATCTAAAATGGTGTGTGACAGGACTTTTTAGTTTAGTGTGGTTGCAATTTTTTTTTTATTATTTACTAATTTAACCTGCAAATGTTTTGAAAACCAAACAAACCTTGTATTTTTATGATACTTTGCTGCTGGAGCATTCCTTCAAGCACTAAAATTGTCTAATTTAAAAATATTGCYTTTTTTTATTATTATTATTAAGTTTAGCATAGATTACCATTTTTAAAAGGATTTTCAACACTTTCAAAACTACGTGCTGTGATTCACAGGTAAAGTCACGATCATTTCCACTCAGGCGGAACAGAACAGGTGGAACATTGTGTAACACATTTGAGAATTAAAACTGCATTACAAAGGCCACTTATTAATGGCTACAGAAACAAAAAGGAAACATGAAATGACTAAGACATTGCTCCTGCATAGTCTGATTTACTTTAAAAAAAGTTATTTGGTTATTCTTTCTTGTACATCATGTGTGAAGTAAACTTCATAATACTTCAAAAAATGTTGTTTTTCACAGCAGTAACACACTGTAGTATTTTTCCATATTATTCCATTTAATTTAAAACTTTTATAATCTTTATAATTTTTTTTGTGACTCTACAACTCATTTGATTTATAGCATTGTAACATTTTAAACAACTTTTTATGCAAGAGATGTCAGAGTCGGATGCAGTAGTTTGAAAAGCTGGAGGATAACAACGCTGTTTTGTTTCTAATTAGCAATAGAAGAAGATAAAACGTGAAATCTCTGGTTAACCTGATGTAATGAGCAAAGTTTTAAATGTAAATGTTACATAGATGGGGTATATTATTTTCTCTTTAAAGCCACACACTCCCACTCTGTTTTCCCTGCTGCCCACCTCCTTGCAGCATCTGTGTGCAGCAGCCATGACTAGTCCTTCATCCAGGTCGTGCCCCTTTGTATTACACTATCATACCTGCCTCAGATACCTTATCAGTAACCTCGCCTGGCCTCATCTTACTCCCTTTGCTCCAGCTCACTGATCTTCTATACGGCTATGGATCGTAGTTGTAATACTGAGATTATATGGTGTTTACCTTTAGCCTTCAATCTGCCTCAAACCTCAGTTGCTCAAAGTCTGTCCACTTTATGTTGTATTTTTCTCATTCAAATCATCATTTGACAGTTTTCTTTTTCCTTTATTAATTTTTTTAATTTTTTGCCCGGTTGTTATCTCTTTTAAGCCGATCTTCTGACAGCCCCTCCCGACTTGACGAATGCTGCTGCGATGTACCGTGGTCCAGTTTATGCGCTTCACGATGTCTCTGATAAAATCCCAATGACCAACTCTCCTCTCCTGGATCCTCTCCCTAACCTGAAGATCAAAGTCTACAACTCATCAGGTCTGGTCACACCGCAGGATGACCTCGGCGGAGATTTTACCTCTAAATTGTCTCCTAAGGTAATGCTGCGTTTGCATCCAAGTTAAGTTGCTGTTATATTTTATCATCGCCTCACCTTGTTTTAGCCTGTGCACAGAATAAAATCAAAAAAGGGGAAGGAAGTTTGCTTATTCTGCAAGAGCACAGCTGGGACCAAAATGTACAACTATTTCTAGTCAAAGACAAAACCAAACACTATTAGTATACATGCAGCTCGGTGCCCCAGTTTCCTCCTTCTGCTCTGTCAACTACATGGGCTGCATACGAGAGCAACTTGTCACAAACACAGATGAAACCACTCAGTTTCATCACAGTACCTGACCTTAGGCAATACAAGAGCTGAGCTTCTCATCTCTGAGCTCTACAAATGAGAGGCACTTTTGGATGATTTCATCTTTCACTTTTGCTGTTTTTTTTATTTTTTTTAATTGTTCCGCTTGTGAAACTTCTACTCTAGTTATGTCTGACCTTGCCTGAGAAAACTGAGTTGTTGTTTTTTTTTTCCAATGGCACTTTTCTGTCCTCATCACACTCCAGTAAATCCTTATCAGACTTGTTTGGTTTATATGTGAATTAACATCTAATGGTCAAGATTTTAATTTAAAAAATAGAAAAGAAACGAAATGTCATAAGGTGTTTATAAATCCAAACTTCTTCTCCTCACCCACTACCTCTGATTCAAAGCAACATTTCAGCTCTTTTAAAGTAGGTTTAGTTAATGAACAGTTATTAATATAGCTGTGATGGTTCGCTCTTTGAGTGACCTTAGTTTGAACAGATAATTGAATTCTGACCAGACAGATAAGCTAAGCTCTCACATTAAGTGCAAATTTACCATGCAACATTCATTTACTGATTATAAAATAACAAAAATAACAAAAACCCATATAATTTGATAATACTGTGGATTTCCAGTGCATTGTAGATGACTGATGCCCTGTACTGCACATAAAAAGCTGCATCAACCTTTATAACTAACTCTGCACAGTTAAAGGGATCCATGATTAGTTGTAACATTAGACTTTATTTGACAAACATTTATTTTAACTGTAAAATAAAGACTGTAAAAATACTGTTGGATGTTCAGTTTTTATCATTTTTAAACTAAGTTTAAAAATTACATGGACTGGGTCATTTTATTTACATGCAAAGCATTCTGGGTAAATGATGACATGAATAGGTCATCGGCACGAGGCTGTTAGAGAGCTATATCCACCCTGAAGGTTAATCTTGGACAATATCTGATGATCGACTCTTTTAAATGAAACCAGAGCGTTGACAGAGAGAAGGTAGAAATGACTCAGTCTGTAACTGAAAATATAGATGGAGGACAACAGAGCTGCTTCWTGGAAGAAGAACCTCAGCTTAGCCTGTTAGCTTTAGCGTTAGCCCCGATGCTATCACCATATATATATACTAGCTCAGTGCTACACATTCTCCTCTCGTCAGTAAGGTCCTCCATCCACATGACAGAGAGGGGAACGCAAAAATGACTCAGACTGCAACTGAAAATATGGATGGAGGACCTCAGTTTAGCTTGTTAGTTTGTTGCGCTAGCGCCGAGCTAATACGTATTGGCCTCTGCGCTAGCACAAAGGCTAACAAGCTAAGCTGAGGTTCTTCTTCATGAAGCAGCTCTGTTGTCCTCCATCTATATTTTCAGTTKCAGGCTGAGTCATTTCTACCTTCTCCTCTCTGTCAACGCTCTCTGGTTTCATTTAAAAGAGTCGATCATCAGATATTGTCCAAGATRAACCTTCAGGGTGGATATAGCTCACTCACACCGAGGACTTAACCACGTCATCGTTTACCCAGAATGCTTTGCGTGTAAATAAAAAAGCTCTGTCCGTGTTAAAATATATTTTTAAAAATTTACAAGACTAAACAGCCTACAGTATTTTTATAGTCTTTATTTTACAGTTAAAATATATGTTTATCAAATAAAGTCTAATGTTACAACTAATCATGGATCCCTTTAAAAGGTTTCTGTACATCCATGAACTTTCAGAAGAATCTGTTGTTAAAGGACCTGCCATTGCTCTTACAG
Organism: Austrofundulus limnaeus; assembly: GCF_001266775.1. Taxonomy (NCBI): domain Eukaryota; kingdom Metazoa; phylum Chordata; class Actinopteri; order Cyprinodontiformes; family Rivulidae; genus Austrofundulus; species Austrofundulus limnaeus. The sequence goes on from NW_013953433.1 coordinate 55,467, forward strand.
ATGTCCATTTTTTCCTATTTTATGCATGTTCATGTCATTAAGGTCATAAAGCTTTCATAAAGTATATTTGCAGCTCACTTTATGCATTATGCCCTTTGTCGTAGGTCTATCTGAGGAAAGGTTACCAGTTAATTTATTATGTGCTGAACAGCATCGAACTCAGCACATACACAGACCATAACAGAATCATGTCATGTTTTACTTTGTACATCTTTCGGTCATATTAGCTGTTTRTTATTGTACATCYTTTGTCACTGATGTCCTTTRGTTCCCAGGTTACTCAGTCTCTGTTGGATAACAGTGACACCATGAACCTTCGCAARCAGAGCTTGGCCCGGACCCGAGATCCTTCCTGCACTGCTCACGGGTCTTTCAACAGTCAGGGAGGACACCTCATTGTTCCCAATTCAGGTAAAATCTGAACATCTCATTATATTTTGTTCTGGCTACTTTACACTGGGTTTATTAGATTGTTAAAGATTCCAAAGCTTGGCATCAAATTTAAATGGCTACTCTTGAGCTGAATTTGGCGGTTTGACCACAAAGTTTAATGCAAAAAGAAATATTCAGTTTCATCCAAATTATGCCAAGAGATGAGCTGATAATTCTTGCAAAGTCAACATATTGTTTCTGCAGCCAGAACTAAATAATTCCACAAATTTGGTCTGAGTGGGTGGCATGCCAGGAAAAAGACCGCCAGCCAAACAGAACATTAGAGCTAAACAGTCGTTTGCCATTTGACATGTAAACAGAGATACACTTTCTAGGTCTAGGAGAAACGTGGAGGGAATCATTTTATAATAAATAGTGAGTTTCTATTTGTATATCTAAAAAAAGGCTAAAAATAAAAACAATGTTTACTGAGCAGCCAAGTCAAAGCTCAGATATGGACCAAACTAAAATATTACCAAAAATAAAAAATTAGAAACAATTTCAAGCATATAGCATTTATTGTGATCAATTTTCTTTAGAAATAGTAAATATATTTGGCACCCCCCTCCAAAAAAAAAAGCACTGTATCAAAAAGGATCAAATCTTTGCTCAGGTATGTATCTCTAATATCAATTGTAATAAGATGTGCTCCTTTTGTTCAGTGAGCTTATGTTACATTTTCAAAATCGTGAACAGCAAAAACAATGAATAATGTAACTCGCCCATTTGAAGCAGTTCTCAGAATCTATAAAACACTGCAGCTTTTTGTTCCTTGATGATATATTTAATAGAAGGTTGAATGTTAGATGCCTTTAAGGTCAATGCTTTAAAATTCATCATAATGATAAAATAGTTAATATTTCAGCTGTTTGTGGTGAAATTAAACACAGAGACCCCTAGTATTCTTTCCCTCACCCTTCTTTTCCTCCTTCATGCAGGGGTGAGCTTGTTGGTTCCAGCAGGTGCTGTTCCTCAGGGGAGGGTGTATGAGATGCATGTGACTGTGCACAGGAAGGACAGCTTAAGGTACGTTTTGTAGGTCTTTTTCCTTACTTTTTTACCCTTTTCTACTGTTTGTTCTGTTTGCTTGAGAAGTCTTCCACAGTGTGAGTCCTGTTTGAGCTGAATGATTTATTATTTGCTGTATGTCCACACACACACACACACACACACACCCTCTGTGTGTGGTTCATTCAGTGGAGGTCACTGCTGCTAGGACTCGAGTACTAACATCGGAATAAGAATTGCGCTGAGCAGATTAAAACTGGATATCTGACCCATCCATAATAGTCTAATTAACATCATAATCTGTTCTATAATCCACAAAATGAACTCARATTTCAATCAGGTTTTCAAAGTTTACAGCCAGTACACTTTGGCCAAATAAAACATACTTATCATGCACTGTCTTCAAAAGTTTAAATATATTATTTGACTACAGAGCAGCAAAATGATTAATGTTTACTTCATGGGATGTAAAAAAACAATTATTAGCCTTTTAAAGGAAATGCACTCAGATCTGTTTCTGCACAATAAGTACAAGATTAGTGGCTAGTTTGGGGATTACTGTAATCCTATTACTTGCATTATAATCTTTATTTTTCCTGTACAAGTGTGAGGTACAATTGTGTTCTGTGCACAAGACAAATAAGATATATTTTTATGTTTTAATTACAAGATTTTTGTGAAAAGGACCAGCACATTGCATTTCATCCTGCTTTTTTCCCTTCACTTCCTTTCTGCTGAACTGAACTGAGCCCAAAGCATCTGCACGGAGTCATTAAAAAAAGAAACTTGTGTGCAACAAACAGTTGAGGATTTGTAGCACTTTGCAAGTAACACAATCTGACACACAGTCTGAGCCATGTTTTCTGTCCCATGCGTTTCGTCCGGGCTTTTTCTCAATCAATGCCAATCGATCGCAATTACACCCCACACTACTCGCAACAGTGTTTCTGAGAGTCAAATGTCTCCCGTGTCCTCTGTCTTTATTTCACTCAATAACTGGCAAGCAAAACTTACAAAGCTAGAGACATTGACTTACCTCAGCTATGCTTGGCAAGGCAAAAACTTCTGCTTTAGGAGTGAAACTAAGGAGCCATGTACACAACATTTCATCATTTGCTGTCTTTCTGTTTGGTAAGAGATAGCATACAGTGTATGACCTGTGGATGGATGTATTTTAGGTATTTAAACTCTATCTGTGCCAGTTGAGTCATAGTGACTAAACATTTTCTAGAGTAATATGGCCAATGGCTAATTGCCCTTTTTATAAAGTCTTAAAATATCATTCTAGGTTTAGATTTACTGATGGCAGACGAGCACTAAATAATAAATGTTAATGGCATTCAATATGCATAGTCTCACATATTTCTCAGGAGAAGAGATTGAATCTTTATTTTGCTGTACTGTAGCATGGAGCCCATTAGTTAGTAAGTGTTTCGGGTTCTAAAGCCCAGATGTACCATAAAAAGCAAAACAGTCTGTGAACATTTTTTTCCTGCTTTAAGCTGTGAACTACTGACTCCAGCTGCTGCTGACTAGACAGATTGTTTTCTGTATGACTTTTAGAGGCTCTGATTTCTTTTGTTTTTCTTTTTGCCTCGTTTGTCGAGAGGTAATCTGACATGCTATCATCAAACTTTGTATTAAAAAGTCTGCAGATGCCTTTAGCGATCGTGAATTGTTTGTTGCAAAAAAAATTGTTGTTTTTTTCAGCTTTCTGATTGCGTTGCTTTGCTTTAGAAGTCAAAAGTTTCAAACTTGGCCGATTATTGGACAACACAATGTAGATACAACACCTGTGCAGGAGAGGGTGAAACTTGTGGATACACTGCAAACTGCTGCACATTGTATCTGAGAAAAAAAACACCAAATTTACAAATGTGATATGGAAAAAATTACAGTTAAATCACGAGGAATGTGGTCTATCCTCTCATTTTGGTTCACTCCTGCTCAGAAGTGTGTAACAAATATATAATATAACTAAGTTTAAGTACAAATACCTTGACAGAAAAGGACTTTGTAGAAGTGAATTTTGCTGATAAAAKATATTTCAGTAAGCCATAAAACTGCTCACAATATTTGGGAAAGTAAAAGTACTTTTGTAAGTAAATAATGAAGTTTTATGTCCTTTCTTTCTTCTTTGTGTTCAAACAATTAAAAAAATAATAAAATAAAATTATTCATTGCAGCTACAAGTTAGCGGGAGCAGAAGCAAACAGTGACTAATAACATTTACTTTGTTATAATACCTAAGCATTTTTTGAGGATCTGTAATTTTACAATGTATTTTTTAAAATTGTAACTTTTACTTTTATTTAATTACATTCAAAACCTAAAATAAGGATGGTTTTACTTCTTTACTTTAATACTTAACACTCATTTACATGCTACAAATTACCAGAACTCATCATGAAGTGTTTCCAGCACGCTAAAACTTAATTGTTGAATTTACTTATGTCGACTGATTTCTCTAAACGTAGTTGAGTAAATGTAAAGCATTATATGTTTTATTTTAAAGAAAAAGTGAAAATTTTCACTTTTTCTCAATTTACTCAACTTGGTTTAATGAAACCAGTTTGGTTAAGTAAATTCAACACTTCTTTTCTTAAAGTGCACTCAAAAAAACAGGCGTTTTATTTGCCTAACCAATTTCTCTCAAGTGGCTCCACTTAACCAAATTGATGAAATGTAAAGCAAAATTCACATTTACTTTAAAAGAAAATGTGAAATGTGCTTTATGTTTAATCAACTCAGTGGTTAAGTAAATCCAGCACATCAGTTTTGTTTTTGAGTGGTAATTCTTTCTTCTTTCTTTGAAATGTSTTACATGTAACACATTTCAAGTGGATGTTYAGCATTACCAATATTTTTAATGAGATTATGACCTTTTTTAATGTGGATATTTTTCTTT
>NW_013953433.1:60814-82626 GCF_001266775.1 Austrofundulus limnaeus
TGTGTGTGTGTGTGTGTGTGTGTGTGTGTGTGTGTGTGTGTGTGTGTGTGTGTGTTGTCACAGCATTTAGCAGTTGAAGCTCACCCTAACTGGTGACTGTGCGTTCTTCCTCTGTCTTTGATCCTTTCACCTCAGCGTTATCTGTCTTTTCCAGACCCCCGGTAGAAGACATTCAGACAGTTCTCAGCCCAGTGGTGAGTTGTGGCCCTCCAGGAGCCCTGCTGACCAGACCAGTGATCCTCACCATCCACCACTGCGCAGACAATGTGCAGGAAGACTGGCTTATACAGCTCAAGAATCAGCTGGCTATGGGAGAATGGGAGGTGAGTGTTGAGCAGAGAAATCTGCTACGTTCGTGTCAACCGAGTGTGTTTTAAGACTATTTTTACAGAGCTGTGATATAAAGAGAAGGCAAAATTGTATTTTGTTGCCCGTGTGTTGTTTAGCTCTATTTAATARACTGTATGTTTGTATAAATYGACACASGCAGCTAAAAWTTTAATATAWAATWATGTAASTTATTGCACAGCTGCACCCGTCCTRGTCCGAATTTATTAACGCGTGATCATAAACACAGACGCCTTATGTACGCAGGCATCCACACATAGAGGAATAATCTAAATTACACAGATACCCTGTGTATGCGGGCAGGAAGGGGGAAGAAAAGAAGAGAAAATGTGGTAAACACAAAGTGCCTACAGGCTAGCAGACAAGCAGGGGGTTGAAGACTCCTATCAGAGGCAATTTGTTATGCTCCTGCTATCATTCCTTCCTTTCATCTCTCTCCTTATATTTCTATCTATCCTCTTTTCCTCTACCCCTCTTTCCCCTTCTTCCTGTGTCTGTCAGCATGGAGTCTCTACCTCAGCAATCCATTCCATGTGTGCGTGACAGCGGTCGCATGTGTGTATCGTTGTCTGCGTGGGTGTGGGTGATAAGGCTGTCTTGCAGCATCGCTGTGTCAACAAGGCCCCCGTATGCGTCTTCTGTTGCTTATCACAGCTCAACACAATGTCTCCGCACAATTAGTCATGCATAAGATTTGGTGTGTGTGTGTGTGTGTCCTTGTGTGCACATGTATGAGAAAATGAGAGAGAGAGAGAGATGCTGTGAAGGACTTTGAGTGAATAAAGATGAGAAAAATGAAAAGTGGAATTTCATCATGAAGTCGATTTGTTTTTTTTCTCTCATTGCCGTAGAACATTCATTTCCCATCAGAAAGTCCCCCCCCACCCCAACACACACACACACCCCAACCCCTTTCCTAAAACAGGCAGTGGGAGGTAATTGAATTCCCCTCATATCAGGGAGGAGCAGCCACAGTTGTGATTACCAGTAATAACAGATTCAGACCATATTGCTTTCCTACCTCTTTGTATTGATTCAGCTCATCTGTAGGAACAAAACTCGCCATGAACTGTGAATCAAAACTCAATTTATTTATTTGTTTATTTTTTATCACACGTGTGCATGCAGAACATCGATTCCACAGTGCGTTGGCGTCTGCAGGCGAGGACACACAATTACTCTCGCGCAGACAGCTGAAGATGCAGTAGGCAGATAACAAGAACCCAATGAGGCCGAGCATCCCCAATGAGCTCAAAAGGCCATATGGATTTATCATAACTCAGGCCCGTTTCAGAGAGCTGTAAAAAAGGACAAGAACAACCGCCAGGATCGCATGAGATTGGGCAAATTTCACAGATAAGAGCTTTGAACAAGTGTCATCATTTCCAAATGGGCTGTATGTCTTGATTTACCTTCAGAACTTATACATGCACCCAGAGTTTACACTGCACTGTCAGAACAGGTTCACAATCGTTTGGATAAAATCCTTTCTGTGAGGATTCTGTGAGGACGCAAAATACTTTGTTCTTAGTCTTAGATGGGTTCTGTCAAAGGTTTATGAATAAAGAGTATCTTACCTGTTGTAGATAGCATGTCTGGTGATCTCAGTTTGTAGAAGTATAGTGTAATTTGGAACAGGTGGATGAGCTAAAGGCTAATCTGAACAGGGAAGATTAGCTTTTAGGGGTAGAGATTAAAGTGGAATTTTGCCATCATTAAAAAGCACCAATCTCCAAAATGCAGCTTGCATCAGAAATGCTACAATTAATTGCACTTTAAAAATATGCATAGGATTTGCACAATGTTTTGTGGGAGATTACATGGCAATCTAGTTTAAATTAAATTTATTAAATTGATTTTTGTCCAAACTGAGCTTATTTATAAAGCTGTCGATAACAGGTAAGATAATAATTGTTCATATTCTTCCCACAGAACCACCCTCCAGTTTTGCATGATACTTTAAATTGATGGGTTTACTATTTTAAAAAAATCTGTAAAATTATCTGAGCTTCTAATGCATAAGTTCATTAGTGATGCAGAAAAAAACTTGTTCACTTCAGCTGAATGCATCGGACATAAATCACAGTTATGTTTACTRACTTGTTGTTTACATTTGTTGGAAAGGTTCCATGCACCCATCCAGTTGTGTTATGTTCACAAATAGAAAATGGCTTTATGCCTGTGAACTCACAAATAAAGCCAGCATCCAGGTTTCAACAATAAATGTTTACATGGGCAAATAAAGCACAGTAAATAAAGTTGAGAATACAGGAACTGGACCATGGCTCACTTCACAATCAGCTAAACCTTCGCTGTTTATTCACCATCAAAACACGGTTCTACTTTAGTCAATATTTAGTTGAGTTTAAAGTTAAGAAAATGCTGTAATTTAACCACCAGAAAACTGTGATTCAGGTTTGTCTCAAAGCATGTCTTCCAAAACTAAAACCAGATAAATTATTTATTTCATATAAAGTCAACATGACTTTTTTTTAAATGTGACTTTTATGTGTTTGGATCCAACAGGATGTGGTTGTAGTGGGAGAGGAGAACTTCACCACCCCCTGCTATGTGCAGATGAACTCGGAGGCATGTCATATTCTGACAGAGACACTGGGGACTTACTGCTTGGTCGGCCAGTCGATTGGCAAAGCCGCCGCCAAGAGGCTCAAGCTGGCTGTTTTTGGGCCAGTCTCATGCACAACTTTGGATTATCACATCAGGATTTATTGCCTGGATGACACTCAAGATGCACTTAAGGTAAAGTAGAAGTATGTGAATACAATTAGAAATGTGCCCACCGTATTAAAGCTGTAAATTTTTTGTTACACGCAATTCGTATCTGTTGTGGGCACAGCTTTGAAACGTTTTTTCTGATGATTTGAATAACTGTGAGGGTTTGTTTGAGTGCGTTGCTTCGTTCTTTAGTCCTGTGAGTGATTCAGTTTTGTTCCGTACCACTCGTTGTAATATTCTTACCCGATCATTTGCATTTGAAATGGCATCTTAAGAACTCGAACGAGGATGGATTGTATAAAGTCATAAACAGAAGTATCTTCACCTCTAGTCTTCTGGAGATGTGCTGAGAAGCAGTAAACAAAACAGGGTCAAGCAATGTCAACACGGAGCGGCATTAGAATTTAAACAAATTCAAAGCACTGCAGAGACCATCTGATACGAGAGATTAACATTGGTAATTTATTCTTGCGGTGATAAGTCAAGTGTCAGTGCAGCCGTGCACACAATCGCATAAACATCAACATGCACTTGGCTCTACCAGTTGGAGCAAACAGTTGTAACTTGAAATAGAAGTTCAAAGGTGGACTTTTAATGATGAAAACTTGTTGTGGGATAAATGAAGTTAGAGAGCTGCTGCATCTGAAGCTGAAGAGAAGGGAGGCTTCTATGCACTTATAGAATTGTTTTAATATTCGTCCATTTGATCATTAATGCAAGAGTCTGTTAATGTCAGTTTCATCAGAATGAGTGTTTACTTTAATGCATGCTTGTGTCTGATGGGTAATCGTATTATCAGATTCTCCTTGGTGGGATTTTAGTGGATAAATTGGCATAATTCATTATGTAGGATGTGTTAAAACTCCCATAGGACTTTGTATACAAAATGTAATTAAAGCATTCACAGCATGCAGCAAAGTATGCTGCTTTTTTGTTATAAAATTGGCAAAGAAATCAAATGCAGTGCATTATTTATAACAATACATTGCTCCAACTCTTTAAATTGAAAATGCACAGATGTATTCAAAAATACAAATACATTACAACATTTTAAATTGATTTTATTTTAGCTTACATTTTTCTGCTTTAGAAGAAATTTATGTAAATTAACCAAACTAACTTGGGCAAGCTGGTTCCTGTAGAAACCTCTGTGTTTTTCTTTTTTTTTTGTGTGTTATCCAGCTGTCCATAATACAGGTTGGTTGTTAAATCCTTTCTTAGGGTGGCTCAGTTGGGACAGAAAAGTTGCAGGTTCAATTCCCTGTTATGCATAAATGTTGGGGTGTCTGTGAGCAATGTACCCATTCACCAACTGCTCCCCAAGCAGCTTACAAAGCTGACTGCTGTTCCACTCAGGTGTATCTCACATGTGATGGGTTAAATAAAGAACACACAATGATGACAATAGCACAATTGTGATAATCACAATACTAGTGTTCGATGGGGTCTAATGTTCAAATTGAATAACTTTAATAGCTTTGAGTCATTGTCAAAATAAATAAATTAAAATAATGTAAGGCAATAATGGCAGAAACAACACCGCCAGCTTAAACTTTTACCCTTAAGTTGAAAGTAAGTTATTTCTAAGTATATTTTACAAAAGCAGTACATTAACCAGTGGAGCATTATTAATGACGATTGTGTCCACCTTCTCAGTGAGTGGTTTTAGTTCAGTGCAGATGAGCTTTGCCTCAGCAAACGTTTGATAATTTTCTGTTTTTAAGCAGCATTTTCTCTGTTTCAAAAATATTTAAAGAGGACATACCTTGCAAAATCCACTTTTTTAGCCATTAAATGTGTTTTGTTGTGTGCTTGGAGACGCTAGGAATGCAGAAAATGAGAACTTAGTCGCTCCCTGTGCTGCGTAGGTATATTTATATTCTCTTTGAGTTATGTTTTTCCACCCTTTCAGTTTTCTCTATTATATAAGTAAGATATGGACTTACCAACTAACCAATTTCATTGTCTTCATTCTTCTCTGGCTCTGGCTTCAACAAGTAAGGCTGGATGGACAAGTCTTCTGTTGTTGACTTCTTTTAATTAATTTGTAAAAAAATGTTTCTGTACAGCCTTATGGTGGTAACTCTGCTATCAATCTAGAATGGACCACTCTGGCAGCTGGAGGGGGTGGGACAATTTAAAAGTATATGTCTCCTTTAAACCATATTTACACAAGATAAAGACTCCATGCAATGACTTGCATGTAAAAATTAAGTTTAAGAAGCAAAATTAAGCAAATGCATATCCAATGTAAATTATTATCCCTCTCTCTTTCCCTTCACTGGGGTTGTTCTCTGTAGGAGGTTCTTCAGATGGAGACCCAAATGGGAGGGAAGCTTCTGGATGAACCAAAGACTCTGAACTTCAAAGACAGCACACATAATCTGAGACTGTCCATCCACGATGTGCCACACACACACTGGAAGAGCAAACTCATCGCCAAGTATCAGGTGTTAAAGACACACTGACGCTCACACACTACTATACCCAGAACTGACTCGGATTTATGGACCTTAAAATTGTGTTTCTTCGTCAACTCCTTAGGAGATCCCATTCTACCAGGTGTGGAGTGGCAGCCAGAGAACTCTTCACTGCACCTTCACCCTAGAGAGATTGTGCTCAGCCACCACAGAGCTCAGCTGCAAGCTGTGTGTGAGGCAGGTAGAAGGAGAAGGACAAATCTTTCAGCTCAGCAGCACCTTGGAGGAGGTAAACATACACAAAAAGCACCGAAACTCTGTAAGACGATGCTGATATCAACTTAACGATGGCTTGTTTCTACCTTGTAGCCTCTCCATCCCAGTATAAAAGGTCCTAAAGTAGTGGGTTTTTTGTTGTTGTTGGTGTTTCTGTCTAGTCAGGGTCCTGTCATGGTTCTGTGACTTTGTTCAATCATTCATACAGCAGCTGGAGGTCACATAACACCACAGGAATAACTTCTGTTTGATATTACTTGGTTGTGTAACCATAAAGCCACGTGAAGTGTGTATCTGTGTGCGTGCCAGTGTGTGAACYGCTTCATTTCATGGTGATTAGGGCTAACAGCTCGTGCTTTGGACTTTTGAAAAACGTGTATTGCTAACACTTGTATAATCAAAGAAGTTGGCTGGATAGAGGTTTTTTTTACAAGGAACAGCATGTTTTTTGGCTTTCCTAATTAAGCAAAATAAAGATAATGGTCAAGATGTTCTCCTGTTAAAGAACTGTTWCTGTGGTAAACTAAGCCAAAACTCTCAAGTGGCCTTTGATTTMTTTATTAGGCCACATGTTCAGATCTTTGGTATATTTGGGGTAAGTTTATTCTCACTGGRATCTGTTTGGCTCAAGGATACATTATTATTATTTTCATACATTTCCAATTAGCCAACTTCTTTTTTGTCTTTCTTTTATCTTTAATTATTAGYTACACTTCTGTACAACTTGTACATTCTGCCACCAACTGAGTGCCTAATAGGGTCCAGCAAGTTTCTGATAAAAGAAGATGCTGATTATCTCTTGTTTAAACTTACTYATGAAGTGTACATTTGGATGAAGATGATGCGTTCAGTCTCAAAAGACAGATGCAGATCATAAACAGGGATGTGATACAAGGACACAGAGACGGATTTAAAAACTGAAAACGATTGTTGTGAATAAACAAATGACCGCTGCAGCACGGGCTTTTGRCATGTATGTACTCAACCATTCTATCTCACTATATCTGCTTGAGCCACACTGGTGCAGTAGCTTGTCCGATTGCCTCACAGCCAGGAGATCTTAATTTCAAATTTTTATTTATTTATTTATTTATTTATTTATTTATTTATTTATTTATTTGTTGTGTGGAGTTTGCACATTTTCCCTCTGCATGAATGGATCTTCTTCTTTGTTATATGTAGTCCTAAAACATGCAGTTTAGGTTAGTTAGAGATTCTGGATTGTTCTTAGATGTGTGTGTGTGTGTGGGTGTGGATGGGTATTTCATGATTTATGAGGACCATTTTAAGACAAAACACCTACATGTGGGGACCTAAGCCAAGTCTGTTTGGTTTAAATGCCATTGGTGGGATGGGGTTAGGACCAAGGTGTGAACTGAATTTAGGTTAGGTTTATGGTCAGGTATGTACATGTGAGGGTATTCAAAAAGAAAAAAAAAATACGTAGATCCTCTGGATGGGTTGTTCTTTAGTGAAATGTTTCGTCTCTCCTCCAAGAGACTTCTTCAGTCTGATGAGTTTCAGGTGAACTCAGCCTTATAAGCACTGCCTCCACATGGACAAACAGGTTTGTCACATGCAAAAGAGGGCCATCGCCTAACAATAGGCTTGTTTAGACCTATTGTTCACAGAGGGTCATGTGCCCCATCACCTGACTCGTGCCATGTTATGTGCATGTAATGAATGCAGGCGGGGCTCGACATCCCCTTGTTTTTGTCCCTCTTTCTGTCTTTGTGTTGTTTATCATTGGGGCCCTGATTCACACCTTTTGCTCACAGGGGGCGAAGTCACACTTGCAATAACAGCATTGTAGGAGGAGGACAACTGGTCAAGAAGGCCTCCACCTCTGTTTAATGGTGGACGGTTTTTCTTCACAAAGATGACTTCCTTTACACCTCTCTCAAACCAACGTTCCTCTCTATCAAGGATGAGAACCTCTTCATCCTTGAAAGAATGACCGACACAAYTCACGTGATGGGGCGCATGACCCTCTATGGACAATAAAGCTAATCAAGCCTATTGTTAGGCGATGGCCCTCTTTTTCATCTGACTGACCTGTTTGTCCATGTGGAGGTGTGCTTATAAGGCTGAGTTCACCTGAAACTCATCAGACTGAAGAAGTTTCTTGGAGGAGAGATGAAACGTTTCACTAAAGAAGAACCCATCCAGAGGACCTACTTATTTTTTCTTTTTGATTATTTTCTACCTGGATTACTGAGATGCATCAGGACATGTGAGGTTAGGTTTATAGGGGGGTCAGGGTTAGGCTGTAGAAACTAATGGAAGTCAATGGATTTTCCCCATATGTATAGGTGGACACAGCKGTGTGTGTGTGTGGTAGTGTGCCTTGGGTGTACCCTGCTTCTCGTCTTTTGGTTGAGTGAGATGTTCGCTGATTTTCATGGTGACTGAAGTCTCTTCCTCTTGGATCGGTCATTCTCTTGAGTCTCACACTCAAGTCCAGCAAGTCCATTAGGTGAGGGGTAGCACAGTGCCAGCWATAATGGAGGCACTAGTGCACATAAGTAGGAGTCATGAGAAGTTGTAGCAGCTGTGGTAACACTGTATCGGTCGTGGTGGAGGTCCAGCTGGAGGGAGTATTCTCAAACATGAACAAGATTTTCCGTTAGAAAGTCTATTTTATCAACTTGCAGAGTGAATTCTTGCCTCCTTACAACGAAGGTTTATTTTTTAATGCACTCGTACCATACACCTGTTTTCATTGGGTTGACCTTTGATGATAAATATTATCAGTAAAGATGTGCAGAATTACACCAGTGAAAAAAGCAGGAAACATCCCTCTTTGCATTGATGTGATCCCATGTGTTGTTATAATGATATACATAGTTAAATGTTTAGTCAATTTGAAACAGCTATATCTCTAACACATTTGCAAAATATTTGTCTCAGTCAAATTGGACGGGGGGGTTGTGCAATATCAACTTTTTCGAGCATTACATCATTTTATGTCATTCCACCATAAAAAAACATATCCAGAGTGTTGCTTTGACTCATTCATGCATGTTTGAGAAATCCTTCAATTGCCTGTGGTAACCATGCAGAGCTGCCTAAACACTTGCCAGTACAAAGCCCCGCCTATTTACTCAAAGCTCCTCCTTGGAGTCTGCAGCTGAGCTGCTGAAATGTTAGCGTCAGAAACAGAGGGAGGTTCTTAAAAGGCCAAATTCAGGGCATTTAGATAATTTATGATGCAAAGTCAAATTTATTTTTGACATATGCAGCATTTTCATAACAACTGAAAGTAACATAGTGACTTGATTGTGATATGGAATTGAACTATGTGCCCACCCTATTTAATAAGTAAATCTAAACTTAACATCACAACCTCGCCAAAAGTGTCAGCATATCTATTTCCTGTGCTGTGCATTAACTGCACTCTGGAAAGCCTCGCCCACCTAGTGCTATCAAACAATATATAAATAAGACTTTAAAGCAGATTTAAACCATTTATCATTTCAGCAGGGACTTCAAAATGTCCCTTTGCATCAGTCACTCAACCTCCAGCAGCAGCAGTTTTCAGCTGTAAAGTGGGGCTAAGTGGGCACAGTAAATAGTTCTTATTCACATCAGTGGTGGCAGTTGTCGTTTCCCTCTGCCAAGACACATTCATTAGTCTGCAGCCTCCTTTCAGCCCAGGAGTGGCAGAATAATGTGAAGGTTTAGAAGGAAATGGAGATCGACAGCAAGAGCAAAGAGTGTGTGCTCGACAGCAGATCTTTGTGTTTGTTTCACTCCCGTATTGATCAGGAGTTTCTGTGTTGGTCACAGCAAACAAGTCTTTCGCCAAAAGGATGTAGTGGACTTGAATCTGAAATAAGATCAGTTAAACTGCCGGGTGGGAGGACATGATCAACAATGTGGATTTTAAGGTTTTCTTAGTTGTACTTCTGTATACTGACTATTAGGATGGTCTCTGGACATAAGGCAACATGTGGTTTTTTTCATAATAAAATATAGGAATCCATCCAGTCTAAACAATCTTTTAAGTTTCTTTGCAATTTTTATTTATTTCTTTTTTAGAAACAGATGAAAGTTTTTCTCACTCTCTTGAGGCTATGTTTTCTCAGGTTTGCCTGTCCTTTCCTCACTCTACGTTGGCCTCTTTCTGCAGACAGGATCCCACTAAGTCCTGCTGTAAACTACAGCAAATAAATGGAGTGGAATGTTTAAAATGGAGAAAGCATCAGTTAAATCTACACATATTGTACAAAAATCTCATGTCTAATCAGGATCTGGACCTGCAACCTTTAAACTGTTAATCAGTGTTCAGAAATGATGGTTTTGTTTTAAAATTACATTTCTTTAAACACCAAGTCTCATATGTATTGTTTTATTTTCTTGTCTTTCCAGGAGCTCCAGTGTATAGATACATCGTTAATGGACCCTGCAAGCAATATCACAACTTTAATTGGGCCTAATGCCTTTCGAATTCCTTTATCCATCAGACAGAAGTTGTGTGGAAGTTTAGATGCACCACAGACCAGAGGCAATGACTGGAGGATGCTGGCCCACAAACTCAACCTGGACAGGTAATGCTTGCATTTGTGTGCGTGTGTTTGTTTGTTCACATTTGATATTTGACTTTATTTGTCTCATAAATCACATAAATTTGAATGTAAAACCTGCACATCTTGGCTGATGGCCTCAAGTACAATGTTGTTTAAAATTAGTTTATTTTGTGCTCTAATGAAACAATTCCATGTATGCATAGTAAAGAAAAAATGTCACTGGAAATTATTTTACACCTAATTTACACAAAACATCATTTTGCTGCACAAATAAAAAAATCTGGTAATGTAATTAAATAAAAAAAAAACACAAACCAACAAAGAAAACAAACTACTTTAACAAACAAAAATAGTTGTTTTTCTGCTTCCATTCAACTCACAGTTTAACATTCCCAGTTTTGCCATGCACAGATGTTTGTCTTGATGATTCAGTCTAGTGGTTAATTTACTTGCTGTTTTCCAAACCAGAGCCAGATATTGAGAGGATAATTAAGCATAAGTGCACATCGTTGTCCCAACAGGCAGCCGGCTCGTGATGCAGCCGCTTGATGTGGGCACCAACTATTTCTGATCAGCAGGTGAACTGCTCGCAAAATTGTTGTTTACATCTACATTTTCTACTAAAATGTATGCTCCAAAAAAAGCACAATAACATGCTATTACAAGGAAATTCCATTGTCCATTTCCTGTTGGTGTAAACGCCACATCATATCAAGGACCTTAAAACAGGATGCATGCTTAGCTTTCACAGCCAACTTTTCTTACATAAACTGCACATTGGTTTTATTCGATCTTTTAAATGAAATAAAATGTGAACTATTAAAATAATAATAATAATAAAATAAATATCTGTAGGCCTGAACTGGCAGAAGGGAGTAGAATAGTGATGGTATGTGCCTTTGCTTTTATTTGAACAGCACCAGAATGTGCCAAAGGTACAATCACAGGATTCACAGAACAGAAAGTCTCATTTTTATCCTCATGAGACTGAAATCTGATGGCTTTTACTCTTCAAAGCAGCAATGAGATCTTTGTCACAGATGGATCAGTGTCAGATTTTTCCTCTGCCATCAACGTGGTCTTGACTCTTGACAGCTGCAGCAATTCCCCAAAGAATCGTTGACATATCTCTGCGCTTTAATACGATTTCATGTGTTTCGTTCCTCTATTAGTTTAAAATGGTGTAAGTTGAACATACATAATGGCAAATCTTTTGAAGGAGTTTCACCTGCCACGTTAGATTTTTATTTAAATTGTTTTAAAACTTTGTTAATAAGTTTTCTTTTGGTATTTTGTTTTATTTTATGAAAGTAAAAGACAAAAGGTGTCTTGTTAGAATGCAAACATTTCTAAAACATATTTTATTTTGCAGGGGTTTTTTGTAATTTTTAAAATTAATGATGTAACACAGGCTACACTGCAAAAACTGTCCATCTTACCAAGTTTTAAAATCTCTTATCCAGCCAAAAAGTCTTTTTGATCTTGTTTTGAGACTGATTTACTAAACAAGAACTGATTGTGTAAGCATAATAATCTTGTTTTCATAATGTGTAAGATTATTTGTCTTGTTTGTCTGAAAATTTGACTCAAATTAAGTCAAAGATTTCTGCCAATGTAGTAAGAAAATTTTACTTGGTAAGATTCTTGAAATAAGAAAAAAATTGAGTCAAACCAAGTATTTCAAGAATCTTACCAAGTAAAATTTTCTTACTCCATTGGCAGAAATTTTTGACTCAATTTGAGTCAAATTGTCAGACAAACAAGACAAATAATCTTACACATTCTGAAAACAAGATTATTATTCTTACACAATCAGTTCTTGTTTAGTAAATCAGTCTCAAAACAAGATCAGAAAGACTTTTTGGCTGGATATAAGATTTTAAAACTTGGTTAGGTGGACATTTTTTGCAGTGTAATACTTAAAGGGATATTTGAGATTATTAGAAGCGGGTTTCTATGAGAAGCTCATGACCCCACATGTTGAAGATAGCTCTTTGAACAGCCTCAATTTAGAGGATTATTTTAGTTCAAACCTGATTAATCAGCAAATGGCTATTTCAAAATATCAAAACTAAAGCGGCCTGCTGCCATATTTAGATCAACTTTTGGGAGAAAAAAAAGCATTCATTGAGATTTATGGAGTGGCTTGTTTAAAAACCTCAACACCTCTGTAAACTGAGTATGATATGGTTTCATATATGTTTTTTATAAACTTAGCACAAAAAATAATAAAAGTAATGTTTGGTAGATTATTTCTTGGTTGTACCAATGCTTTTTTGGCATAAATCTTGACCTGATTGTCAGCATCAGTGGGTACCAGAAGCTCAAAACAAGTATTAATAGCAACAACATCAGTAAATAAGCTGTAAGACAGAGAAAATTTAGCAATTTTTTTTCATGTGCGCAACTCAGTTCTACTTCTCATCCCACAAACTGAGGGGTGTTCAAAGAGCTGTCTGTAGCAGGTAAGATCATAATTAATCAAAACTTTCACAGAAACCCACTTTAAAACTATTTTCTTTAAAGCCTTCAACATTAAACTTTCCTTTTACATTAATAAAACAACATATAAATGGTTAACAGATTTTTGAAGTTTGTCTTTGTCGATTGTGTTTCCTTTGCAGATACTTGAATTACTTTGCCACCAAGTCAAGCCCGACAGGTGTGATCCTGGACCTGTGGGAGGCGCAGCACTTCCCTGACGGAGATCTAAACGAACTGGCTGCCGTGCTGGAAGAAATGGGTCGCCACGACAGCAGCCTCGCCTCTGTGACATCAGAACACTGACAAAGCACCGTGTTTAAACACGATAATGGCAAAAACTCCGGCGGTAGTTACACGTGAATTCTCTATGGCGGATGCTGCAGCTAGGGCTGAATGAACCAATTAGACGCGAGTAAATGAAAAGCTGTCACCATGGTGACGGGGCGCCGTTTGAAATACCACGGTAATCACGTCGACACGGGAATAACAAGCGCTCGAGCCGGTTCTGGACCTATGTTTGCATTTTATTTGTGTGTATTTGCGAGGTGTTGTTGGTAGAGGTAGCCCTACCTGATAAGGAACAAAGAAAACATACACATGCCTAAAGAAGAGGGGGTGGGGAATAATCTGTTTTCTATCGCAACACCAGATTTTTTTCATCTTTCTGTATACTTCAATACCAAACAAAGCAGCGGAGGCATGAAAAGAAGATAAACGAAACAGATACTGACCTTGAAAACATCTATAGAAATGGAAAAAGGAAGAGAAGGTAAACTAATTACAGAGGAGCCCAGGAAAGGTAGATTGAGTACACACCGTGGCTGAGCCTGACTCTTTAAAAAGATGAGAGCAAACAGAGAGCAGGTAAACTGATTACAGAAGGGAGGGAGGATAGAAACGTACGATGATGGAAGTGCTGGCAGGTGACCATCTGGATGGAAAACAGATAATGAGAGGGGAGACGAAGAAGTCGCTCTCTTTCTTGTGAGCCTCGGCTGTACGTGTTTGTCGGTACAGTTTGTCGCCTTTATATCGTTTCTTAGGGAACGCTCTATGTATCCTGCTGTCCATATGTGTGGATCATCTCCTGCTACAGAATTATTTTCCTGTTAGTCCTGACCAGAAACAAGCCAGAGCTCAAGAGTTTCTCATTTGGACTGAAACGTGACAATATAAAGTCAAATCGAAATGCTTTTAGATCATTTAGGTCATAAAAACTGACAACTGTTTCCAAACGTCCATTCCAAAGATTGTTCCTCAGATAGATGCAAGTAAAATCTGATCTATTTAAAGGTGCATGACTGTGAGAGACATTAAATCTTTTTTTTACAATAAATGAGGTTTAGACTTTAAAAATTGGTTTCAAAGTTGTTATTCATTTTTATTTATTTTTTTACAATCTTCCCTTGAGCATAAACTCAGGTGTCTCCATTCAATCAGCAGTGAGGCTGCTGAGCATGAGATCCTGAAATCTTTCTGCTGGACTGTTGGGGCTTGTTTCTGGGCATGGATGGATGGATGTTTTTTATTTCTTATCCACTTATATACAAAGTAACAGAATTATACCATAGTGAGTTCAAAATACTTATTTTCATTTATTATCCCAAAATGTAAACTAACACTTTCAGTGTCCAGTCGTCACAGGATG
Organism: Austrofundulus limnaeus; assembly: GCF_001266775.1. NCBI lineage: Eukaryota > Metazoa > Chordata > Actinopteri > Cyprinodontiformes > Rivulidae > Austrofundulus > Austrofundulus limnaeus. The sequence continues at coordinate 75,256 of NW_013953433.1, forward strand.
TCAGGTAAATTTTCAGACTGGGATTTTTCCGGTCACTGGCGCCATCTAGTGGCCTTTGAAGGTTTCAGGCAAGAAATGAAACTTTGTTTTTTTTATCATCTGAAATGTAAATACATGCTTATCACATTCATACTAATTACATTGTACCACTTTATTTTGCTTATTGGAATTTAGCTTTTTTATTATTAATTTTGTCATGTGTCTGAGTTTAAACTGTAAAAATTAGGACATATCAATCATTTCCCATGTTTGCCAAATTTCTGTTGGCAACACAGTCTATTTGAAAAAAAATGAGTTAAAAACTTTCTGCTAAAAACAACATAACCTAGTTGGCCAATTTAAAGGGGAAAATGTAAAACTAGGCTGGATTTCAAATGTTTGCATTTAGTGAGAAACATGCAGGTCTTGCTTTGAGCGACACTTGAATAATTTTAAGATGCCTGTGGGGACATTAAACTTTTGTCATGATTAACACTGAGCTCCAGGGAGATGCATGGAAACCACTCACAATGTGTGTGAAAAGATACCATTTGTGTAACACTGCTAAAACAAGATCAAGATTGAGCTGAAGATTGGTACAAAAGGTCAAATCTTTACCTGGACATGACAGGTTTCATCGTTTGGCTGTCTACACAGGAGGAAACACTCAGACATTGATTTTTTTTTTCTTTTTCTCATTGATTTTCTTTCCTTGTTTAGTCTGTGAGGAATGTGCATTCACAAGATCTGGACCTTTTGTACAGGTGTAAAACCAGAGGCAGACATTGCAAAAGCCTCAAGGTGGTTCTTAGGAGTCCGAGTGTAGATGCAAGACAATAATTTAAAATAGTTATTTCTATAAACTTTAGTTTGAGGAAGTCAAAAGAAAACTTTTACAAGGATAAAAGCCAAACACATCAAGTCGGCTGTTCCATTTGTTTCAGAGTACACAGGAAACACCGACGCATCTTTCATGTTCTCATCACCAACATCAAGCTGGTTCATACAAGAGCTATTTTAACTCACTGAAAAAAGTCTAATATTCAAAATAGCGTAACATCACAATGAAAAATTACTTCAAAGTTTACAGATTACCAGCAGAATAAACATTTTGTCAGTGCTGTTAAAGGACGTTTTCTAATAAAACATCTAGGCCTCCGGAGAATGATGTGAAAATGGAGAGAGGTTCAAATATAAAACTATGTACAAATATTTTTATCTACAGTATGTACAGTTGTGTACTGTTAACTATATTTGTCAAAATTCAGAATTTAAAAAGAACAGTACAATTAGGTTATAGTTTGTATGTTTCAAGTTTTTTTTATTCTTTCCTGTTTTGTAAAAGCAGTTTCTACTATGCAAACTTGGCATTGGTTATCATAGAAGTCTGTAACTAGATCAGTCTTTAAAAGTGCATTTTAATTTTACTATCATGAGTGGTTTGATTTGATTAGTGTGGGATAGTAATGGTCCATTTTTTTGCTAAGTCTGGCACGCTTCAAGAGTCTTGCTTAATCTTGCTGATTGCTTGCCTCTCTGTCTCTAACTGTTTTCTGTACAAAGTGTAAGAAAGAATTTTTAAGACAATTAATAAATTATATTTATAAGCAATCCTAAAATATTTTGTAAAGTGTTTTTTTGTAAAGGGTTTACACATTAGCTTCCACGTGAACTGCTGATTTTTCTAAAAACTAAAATTCACCAGAGTTACTTAATGACAGCAGCAATTCACTGCATACGCAACAAAGATTCCACTTTTATTTTGGTTGCAAAGAAGGTTACCCTTTTTAACAGGTTTTTTTTTTGGTCATTTTGTGAAACTTCCAGAAAAAAGGTTTGGAACATTTTTTTCAATGACCATACACTTTTTCATCAATGTTGTCAGGGAAAAAAGAGTGACCTGTTTTCATGTTGATTTTTTCCCCCACTTTCTTTTTTTTTTTTTTTCTATTTCCTGCATCAGTTAACATCTTAATTCAGTATCTGTCAGAATTTACTTCAAGTAATGTTTTTTAGAACGCAAAAACTGAAATTCACCTCAAAAGCTCAGATTTTTAATTGTGTCTTTTTACCAGCTCATACATCCCACAGCTGTAATCTGCAAACTTACTCACTGGTTGTTGTGGAGTTTTGGTAAAAACTGCAAGTGTATAAAAACGTTTATACTTGTAAATAAAGACTTTTTTTTGCTCAAAATGTAAGTAGCTGATGACAAGAACTGTGGCACAGTAGGTAAAGCTGTTGCCTTCATTAAGAGGATCAAATCTTGGACTGAGACCTTTCTGTTTACACATTTTCTCTGGGGATACCAGTTTCCTGCCATAGACCACAAACATAAATGTTAGATTAATTGGCAACTCTAAATTGTCCTTAGAGAAACCATTTACTCACTCACACCTATGTGGCCCTGTGATGGACTTGTGACCCGTCCAGGGTGCACCACGCCTCTTGCAAAGCAACGGCTGGACATGGGCACCAGCACCTTTGCTATTAAAGTTAAAGTAATACAGCATTACAGCAAATGGCAATAAAACACACTTGACTGCATTATAGAATTACTGGAGCATATAAACTTTATTTTTTTTTTCACATTAGTCTCGAAGATTTTGAGCTTTACATGGAAAAAGGCAGTTTTACTTCAGTTAGCCTACTGCAGCGCACAAACAAATTAAACTTCAGTGTCTACAAACGTTTTCACCTTAAACAGAAATTTACAGTAAAACGTCAAAAACATCTCTCACATAACGTCAGCCCAGTCAAGAATGACAAAGAATGTGATCAATCCAATAATATTAATCTCAATAATAATAATATTAATAATAATAAAGCCAGTAGTGGGACGATGAATGAAAGGAGATGTTTTGCTTCAGGTTGCGTTGAACCCGATCCCTTCAGTTTTGTCAGTCGGACCTTCATCTACAGGTAGAGAAGCTTTCACAGAAAGCACAGACACAGTATTCTACTTCCTGGTCAGTAGACTGAGTATCTCTGCAGCTATAGTGTCAAGTTCAACCCAGGGGTCTTCCTCAAAGACCTTTGGAGCATGTGCACAGGGACCTTTGTATGGTGTTAGCCACTCAAATTGATCTAAAACCATGTCTGATATCTTTGATGGGCCAAAAGCTTGACACACAGATGACTGTTTTCATCAAGACTTGGGTTGCAGAGTTCCTGGCATTTGGATTCAGAGTTTATGATCATATGTTGCCCCCAAGATGTTTCTCCTGGTTTTTCCTCCCAAAAAAGGAAAGGTGTGCATGGCCTGGGTTGGAGCCAGTGTGATCATTATTGTTCTTTCGTTGCACAGCTGGTGTTGGCACGTCACAGCTTGATATCCTGTGATTCTGACATTTTGGCAAGCGTCTTTTTGACCCGCAGAGCTGTGAGGCGGCAGGCCGGGTTGTGAGCCCAGCATTCTGTTATCAGCTTCCCCATCTGTCTCAAACACTGGGAAAATAAGGGCTCATTATAAGGGAGGTCATTTGTTTGTTTATGCATGTAGAATGTAGCATATGGGGTTACCTCATCGCTGGTCCATCGGTTAGGAAAAGATGGTCGTAGTCTCTTGATGCAGACCACCTCTCTCATGTCTTCATAAGACGGGTCTGTAGGAACTGATTCCTGATATGGTAACTGATACTCTTCCAGGATTCCTACAAGTAAGATACAAATGTTTAGCTTTAAAGGGATTGTTCAGACCTTCTGAAGTAGTATTTTGTGGTCATCAACATTTAATATTTGTTAGAGTTGCTTAGTTTAATTCCGATGGGACTAACAAGCTAACAGCTAAGCAGGGCCAAGGCCAAGATAGACCACTGTCGTCAATCCCGATCCCCTTAGAGAATAGGTGAAGTCACAAAACAAACAATTATAAAGTCCTGAATATGCCCATTTTTCTGTTTATTTACCTCCCGAGACACAGCGCCGTGCAATCTCCCAGAGGATGAGCCCAAAGCTGTACATGTCAGCCATGATAAATGACTGAAAATGAGTTCTGTTCAAAGTCTCGTCCAGAACCTCAGGAGGCATGTAGCGCTTCGTGCCAACTCGAGTGTTAGGAGGGATGTCTACTTCATTTGTGTCACTATAGAGGTAGAAAATCAATAAGTTCATATCAGCAAAACATCAATTCACGTTAGAATGAAAGGGGACGGTGATATTTCTGACGTCCACGACACGCTCACCTGATAAACTTGACCGCCAGTCCAAGATCAGCGATACAGCAAGTCCCATTTCTTTTCACCAGTATGTTCTTACTCTTGAGGTCCCTGTGAGCAATAGCAGGCTTTCCCTGGGTGCCAAAGATCTCGGTGTGGAGGTGACAGAGTCCGGACACAGAGGAGTAGGCAAGGCGCAACATTGCTTTATTGTCCAGAGTGGTTGATTTGAGGTAGTCATACAAAGATCCATTTTCATGGTAGTCAGTGATCAAGTAAAGCTGGGTCCAAGAGCCAGTTCCTTTGATATCTGCAGCTATAAAACCTGTGGAAAGAAAGGACGGGATAGACAGAGAAAAAAAAGAGATGCAGGAAATTTTAGTTTCCACATTTCAAATTTCTGTATCTCAGTTTAAAATACAAGTGGGTATTGGTTGTGCAAGGTAACATTTTGCACTATTGCATCTATGCATCAACTACATTAGACTTACCAAGTATGTTCTCATGTCTCATTAAGACAGTCTGGTAAATTTCAGTCTCTCTGAACCAACTGGCTTCCTCCGTGGTGAAGAAGACTTTAACGGCCACCTTTTCTCCCCTCCACTTGCCCATCCAGACATCGCCGTACCTCCCCTTGCCGATCTGCTTCACCATATGAATCTGCTTGGCAATCGTTCTTTGGACCTGAGGAAGGGCAAAAAGGGCAGGAAATGGACAGATAAGTTCTGACCTGTGTTTGTGCCTTTGAACTTAAGCTTCTTTACCATCTTCTATATAAATCTGGAAAATAAACAACTGGTCTTGTTTATTGGTAAAAGTGCTTTTTGAAAACTCAAGAGCCTTTCATTTCCAATTTTCTTCTATTGCACTGGTTTTATAGGGCACAAACTGATAACACATATTTAAAATAACTTGTCTGGTACAATTTACAGCTGGTATTTCATCACCAGTGGAAAGAAATAAATCAGTAAGCATACAAAACAGCACAGTAATGTTTAGAAATGGGTGTTTGCAGTGCTTTACAGGCATCTTACCAACAGGGGGAGACCTGAGCCTGAGCCTGAACTTTGAGATTGTTCAATCAAATCCTTCAGGGATTCCCCTGGTGGAATGTAAGTCTCATCTTGTTCCAGACCAATGCTGTACCGAGGACGAGATTCTTGTCTCTTGTACCTGTGAAACAAAATTATTCAGCACAGTTATTAAAAAGCACAAATTTCTTGTAAAAACAAGCTATAGACTATAGTGAGTACATTAAGAATGAAGTGAAGTGCACTGGGTGTAAGAAAAGTTTTGATGACTGTTGATTCTGATTACCTGAAGTAGTAAAACACTATGATGACAACCAAAATAAGAATGCAGATAGTGACTGAAATCAACAATGCCATGTGGTGGATCTTCCCATCAGCGTAAACTAGACAAGAAGGATGAAAAATAAATGAGAAACTATCATATAATCAATAAAAATCAGTCATAATAACATAAAGTCAAAAAAAGTTTCATAACATTTATTTTTCCAAGCCTTTCTTGGTGAATGCACAACAAATGGAAACAAAAATGCATCGAAGAAAGTCAAGTTCAAACAGACCAAACAATGATTCAGCATTATTATCAATGTCAGTGATATAGAAGAGTAAAACTGTAGACATTTCACCTTAATGTATTTATTCTGATAAGCCACAAAATAGTTGACTACAGTAAATCGTATACAAATCCTATTTCACTCATCAATTTTTCATTTTTTTTCTGGCACACTCTGTCTTCCCTCAAGACCACGTCGACAGCGAGAGGAAGCCCTCGACCTCGTCGATGAATTCTCCTCCCGATCCCTTATGATAAGGTTACAGATTGATGACTCTGCCCTCAGCATCTGCTGAGACCTGTGATTTCCCAGGGATTCTTGGCTTACTGTTTCTGAAATACTCAAAAAATACGGCTTCTCCCTCACACCCAGAGTATAATGTTGAACTCAGTGGAGATCTTGATTTCCTCCTGATTCTGTGGAAAGCTGAAGGACGGCTTGACATTATTCACTGACACCAGCTATGACTTCCTGACAATGTTGTTATAACTTTGGCAGAATGGCTTCATCCTTTTTCATTTATCATTTATTATGTTTAATGACCATCTCCACACTGTAGCTGATGACTAGAGTACAAAGAGGGGAAAAAAGAAAAGAAAAAAAGACAAGCGAAGGTATGGAAGTGAAGAGATAAACTTACGAGGTGGTTGGAGCGGTGGCAGTGTGGGATGCAGGTTTTTGTTACAGTAGTCTTCATCTGCACAGCACTCCAACAATCTCCTCTTATAGGTGTTTCCTGTGTCCTGAGGACAGAAAAGTCATCAAAAAAACTAGATCTTGGGTTTCTTGTTTTTGTCTTTTTGCCCCACTGTGCAGTAAAAACTTGATAGCCTGCAGGGAGCTTTGAAAATGTGACTTGACTTGATCTGGAATTAAAATTAATCCAACAATAGAAACCAGTTACTAATTAAAACTTAAAATGTCAAAAACACAAGGCATAAATAAACAATAAAAATTAACAATGGTTTGATAATCTATAACAGGGCTATTCAACTGAATTAATCACGGGGGCACAGTTACTCAAAGCCAACAGCTCAGGGGCCGGACATCCATTGGCGGGCCACCAGTTGAAGAGCCCTGATCTACAATAAATTCTTCAAAAGAACCCAGATATTAAAGTTTGTTTGTAGCTTAGACCAGAGATACTTAATGTATGGTTAAGTAAGAGTTAAGTAAGGTTTTTAACTWTGGACCACAGAGGGCCATGGGGCGGCATTGATTTTGAATAAGGTGCAATACACTTTCTCACCATTAGTAGTGGTAGTGCGCCACTCGGTTGGTTAACTACTTTTTTAATATGTAGAAGAAGAACCTTAGAAACCTGCCGAGAATGGAAACCTATTTTAAATGAAAAGTAGAAGCAAAAATGAAGGTAACCCATCAAAAAAGGCCAAAGTTTGTCACTAATATGAAGTGCAGCTTCTGTTTTGACCATGCAATATTTTAAAAGTTCCAAACCTTATCAAATACAGTTGCAGATACAACTATATTTGAATTTGTACTTTATCAAATTAATTTTTGTAGTTTATTTTTTAACATTTTTAATGTATTTTAACAAAACTTTAAACTTGTCAAAAAGCTGGTGTTACTGTTATTTGTCACTAATATGAAGATCAAATACAGTTGCAGATACAACAATATTTTTAATTTGCA
>NW_013953433.1:83626-89485 GCF_001266775.1 Austrofundulus limnaeus
TGTGTGTGTGTGTGTGTGTGTGTGTGTGTGTGTGTGTGTGTGTGTTGATAAGTTGATAAGGTCTGTTGACTGACCGTTGTACTGTATTTGTTCAAATAATTGTGATGGGCAGGTTACAATACAAAAATGTTTGTCATAATCATGTCTTGTGATTATTTGACAGGAGTTTTACTTTTAAAATTTAAGTGTATTTAATTTAGTTATAATGTAAATACAATAAAAATTACACCAAGATTTAGAATAATTATCATTTTGATCTGTTCATTGGTAATGTCTGATTGGGCCTCGTGCCACTTTATGTTCAATAAATTGGGCCCCGAGGTCAAAAAGGTTAAGAACCCCTGGCTTAGACTTTAGTAATGTAGTCCAGGTAAAGTGGTAGTTCAAACCTTTCTGTAGAAAAGTCATGAATAACAATCATCTTACCTGTTGTAAACAGCTTTTTGGATAAGAAGTAGAGTTTGGTTCAGACCAAATTGACAAGCTAACAGCTAGTCAAAACAGGGTCAAGACTTAAAGTGGATTGCTGCTGTCTCAAAACATTTTTAACTATTTATGAGCTTTTTTTTCTTTAAATCAATTTTTGAACTACCTGTAGTTGAACATGGCAAAGTTAAGTCAGGAATATTATTACTATATTCCTACTGGAAGTCCCCCAGGCTGTTGTTGACATGCTRCAGCTAGTTGCTGCTGCTGCTTCCAGAAAACTGTATGTTGATAACTATGCAATTTGAAATTGACAGCAATGTAAAAATGAATAAAATAGTGTTTGTAAAAACTGGCATTATTTTTTTGGAGTTATTTCAAAGTGGCAGCAATCCACTTTGGTTTTAGTCCCACTTGGGATCAGAACTGAATTCTGTTTTTCCAAACAGCGACCATTAAAAGAGCTATTTATAACAGAGGTCTTCTAACCTGTTTCTCGTGACCCACTGTCCTGCCTTTTTTTATGTTTCCCTGTTTTGGCACACTTGACTGAAATAAATGAGTCATTGGCAGGCTTCTACTAAACTTGTTGAGTTTCTGAGTAAGTAATTTAATGATTTGAATCAGGTGTGTCGAAGCAGTGAAACATCTAAGACATGCAGGACAGTGGGTCACGAGGACCGGGGTTGAAGGCCTCTAATCTAGAAGATCTTGTTTTTCATAACTCTTCCTCAGAACCACACTTCGACTGATCTGAACTAGCACTTTAAAGCTTAAGTTAGTATTTTATTATTCTCTTTGGTTCTCACCACAAACACCATTTTAGGAAGAATTTGTGCCAGAAGGAAAAAAAAATGGTGACAAGGACATGGAAATATTTACATTATGAAACTATAGTCATCAACTCACCCTACACTGAAACTCTGATCCAGCTTGCCCCAAGCAACCTGCAGTCTTGACCAGTACCCCACCTTCCTCCTCCACCATGGTAAAACAGTACCCATCCGTCCTTCAAAAGCACATTTAGACACAATAAAGTGCAGCAATCAAAAAAACTGTTACACAGAAGTGAGTACACTTCATGGATTTGCCGCTTCACCTGCATGAGTTATTGGTCGAGTCTTCTGGGCAGTGGTGATCACAGTAACACCACAGGAATCTTTGGGAAGATGAAGCAGGAGCTGCACTGCCAGAAGTCTTGTTCCCACTCTCCACTGCCTCTTTARTGGATGTTTTTAGCAACATGCTGTCCAATATGTTGCCTGTGAACAAAACAAGAGGAAACAACACAATAAAATGATACATCTCTCAGATCCTTTGTGAGGCTTTGCTGGATTTTATTTTTTTTTTAATAATTTTTATTATGGTTCATTTGTTGAAGTTTTTTTTTACTTCTACTTGGTTCACTTTTTTCACTCTTTAAACCAGACACTGAACAATATGCTGCCATGACCAAGTACAAAGACTGATTAGAAAACAAAACCAACTAAAATACTTTAAAGTGGCAATATTATGTTTCTCGGGCATATATTTAAATTCTATACCATAATAAAGTAACTACTGTATGTCACCTTAAATTGTTATTAAAATATTTATATGTTTAAATAGGAAATAAACTTGACTTCTCATCATATCTGTTTCTAAACGCCTGGAAATTGGCCTCTGTCTCTTTAAGAACCTCCTTCCGCTTCTGTCCCACCCATTTCAGCTCGGGGCTGGGTGGGTGTGTGTGCCCTGTGATGAGGAAGCTTGGTTCAGAGACACACCTCAGAGGAGGAGCTGATCACAAAAGGCAGTTCTAGGCCCAACCGGTCGTTTTTGCTCCCCTGCCTGGCTGCCTCAGGACAGCACAGGATTTCTCAAACATGCATGAATGAGTCAAAGCAAGACTTTGGGCATGTTTTTGATGAGAGGATAACATTATAACATTATATAAAACTCAAAAAAGTTGATTTTACATGATATTGCCCCTTTGATAAATTTGATGAAAAAAATACACAATTACTGTATCTGGTTCCTTGAAAGNGGGCAATATTATGTGTTTCTCAGGCATATATTTAAATTCTATATCATAATAAAGTAACTATGTCACCTTCAATTGTTATTAAAATGTTGTTTATATGTTTAAATAGAAAATAAACTTGACTTCTCATCATATCTGTTTCTAAAAGCCTTGAAATTGGCCTCTGTCTCTTTAAGAGCCTCCTTCCGCTTCTGTCCCACCCATTTCAGCTCGGGGCTGGGTGGGTGTGTGCCCTGTGATGAGGAAGCTTGGTTCAGAGACACACCTCAGAGGAGGAGCTGACCACAAAAGGCGGTTCTTGGCCCAACCGGCCGTTTTTGCTCCCCTGCCTGGCAGCCGCAGGACAGCACAGGATTTCTCAAACATGTATGAATGAGTCAAAGCAAGACTTTGGGCATGTTTTTGATGAGAGGATAACATTATAACATGATATAAAACTCAAAAAAGTTGATTTTACATGATATTGCCCCTTTGATAAATTTGATGAAAAAAATACACAATTACTGTATCTGGTTCCTTGAAAGCAAAGTCTAATGAAATGCAGGGTTGGTTTACAACTTTTGCCTAGTACTATGCTACTGGGGGATGGTCAATGTAGATGTTACCAGCAATACTTATATAAATATATGAATGTATACACTGACAATAATATTATTTTTACCCAAACAGACAACTTTGAGGTTACTGTTATAAACTGTTAGTCCTTCAGCTTTACTCAGATTAGAATCTCTGGTCGGATGAACAGCAAACATTTGCTCCTGCAAATGTCCACATAGCTTTTTACAAGCTTGTTTACTCTGAGTCTYTGATGGGTTTTGCTCATGTTTAATGGTGCCTAATAAATAATGGGGAAATGATGGTCTGTCGCCTCTGCTCTCACATCACTTTTGCATTTTGATTCCTAAATTAACGGTTTTATTGTATGTGCATTAGTATAGCTTCATGCACTAAGTTGTGTACATCTGTTCAGCTGCTTATTTCCTGAGCAGCAACATCTGTYGGTATGAAAGTTCATCCGAGAGCAGTTTATTATCTGCTCTGTGAACATAAATGTGATGAGGTCTAAGGAATYACAGGAAATAATAACTCAACATAGTCTGTAATACATTGTAAAATGATTCTACAGTACATTTTGCTGACTGAATGTAAATATGTAATACACAATACACACTTTAGACATGAACAATGTTAAAAAGGAAGCTCATGAACACATATAGAGCACAGTGAAATAAGAAAAAAATGAGCTCCTGCACCTGATGCCTCAATATGTGTTCTCTCATACAGTTTCGAAGCCCTGAAACAAAGCTGCAGTATTTCCCTGCTTATCTRATTTCAAAAGAGCACCTGTTCATCACTTGAGGGAGGGAAAGAAAGATCACGGAAGTGCCTTTCCTCCACGGCTTTCAAGATTTTCATTCATTCCAACATGATCACAGAGACCAGATGCGTAACAGCTGCAAAGCAGAGATACTCCAAAGCAAGCATGAAGGCTTCAGTWTCTGAAATAAATACTCCCACACAATATATTACAATATATTAGCTTAAAGTTCATATTTTATTTCATTTCCAAATGTTGCCCTCTCCATTGGGAAACTGTTTTAAAAATGTGTTTATTGTAGGCATGGGTCCCTTTAGTTGGTTAATTTGTCCAAATGCTCCAGCTTCATCCCTATCGTCTAGAAGTGGTTAATTAGCCAACACACAAGATCAGATTCTGTCATGATGAAAAAAATAAAGAACACAGCCAAGGTCTCATATCCAAATGTAAAACCTTTAATGTAGACATAAGATTGTCGCTCCTAAAAAAATAACCTACAACTCTACTGTTAATCTGTGGTGGATTAAACATTTTTGTAATAAAATATAAACTTTAAAATCTCTCATTACTCTCATTCTTCATCTGCTTTTATCTTTGGCAGAAGACAGAAAAAAAACAGATGGGCTTGTWTAAACTTGAAAGGAAGAGCCACACACAATAACTTCTTAAAACTCATATCATAAATGCACATCACAGAGTAAAGCTGAGAAGGTCATAAAAGCCATACTGACCATAAAAATGTCAGCTGATTTGTTTCACACATTTGTAAATTTATGCGTAAAGCTTCAAAACTGACAGAATTGTTCAAGATGAGCTTTAAAGGAAAATAAAATACTCTTGCGTATGAATGTGTTGTCTGTGACATATCTTAAATATTAACCTGAATTTTAGCACGATGTACAATGGAAAGGCTATTGAACCTTAGCCCTGATTGTAGCTGTTACCTTCTCAATATTAAACAAAATAACTTTCACTGACATTTGAAACATATTGCCATATTTTACAGCTCAAGGATTACTTCCAAAGCCCATTTTGTAATATTCCAGTAATTAGAATAAGTTCAGTTTTCTGAGAAAACAAGTATATATAATACACCCCTTTAACTTTTCTTCAATTATTGAAATTTGCCATCCAGCACTGTCCTTTCTAAACACAGATAATGTGGTGGCACAACTAAAAGAGAGGGATGGCGGGGTTTAAAGGGGTCACATTAACAATTGACCAATTTGAGCGAAAGGGAGCGAGGAAGGGTAGAAGGGGGCGAAGAATGGGGGATTAACAAACAAGAAGTGACAGAGCTGCAGGGAACTGGTGGGCAGTTTAGCAGCACACAGAGGGGACAGAGCAGAGGCCACTGGCCTTTTCCACCATTTCTCTCACTCTGCCCTCCTCCCTCTGATCTCTCCATCCATCTCCCTAATGCTAAGTCACATTGTGTTTCATTTGTTGCCAACCTCCTCCTCAGCCTTTTTTTCTTTCTTTATTCCAAAACTCTGCCAAACCATTTGCTTTATTTGCCTGTTTTGTTCATTTAATATTTTCACATTTAATCCCTCCATTTACTTCCACATGTTCTCTACTCATTGTTACTCTGTTCTATCATACAACCTTCACATCTATCCCAACCGTTCACTGCTACCTTTGCCCATTCCTCCCAGTATGAGTCCACCACATTGCCATGTGAGGTGCTGCTGTGCTGTTGACAAAACACAAAGCCTTTCACATCCAGCCTGCACCTGGGATCCTTGGCTACAGATCACTGTGTGCACGTGTGTAACAGGGATTGTAAGGCTGACTGGGCAAGACCCAAACAGGCAGAGAAGTAAAAAAGGGGAGAAGTTTGGAACAGTGTTATATCTAAATACTACTCACACAATATTTGGATTTTTAATGCCTTTTGAAGCATCATTACCTGTAAATATTAAAAGCTAAAGGCTGCTAAAAAATTGCTATATTATGTAAAAAATATTTCAAAAGTGTCTCAGTCTCATGCAGGGGTGCCCAAACTTTTTCCTCAAGAGGGCCAAAAGGAAAATCTATCCAAGTCCTGTGAGACAAATACAATAATATAAACACATGAAATTATATATAC
>NW_013953434.1:0-2312 GCF_001266775.1 Austrofundulus limnaeus
GTTTCATTAGAGAAGAACCCGTCCAGAAGACCTACAAAATTTATTTTTTTCTTTTTGATGATCAAATACTTATTTCACACAATAAAATGGAAATTAATTATTTAAAAATCATACATTGTATTTTTCTGGATTTTTGTTTTAGATTCCATCACTCACAGTTGAAGAGTACCTATGATAAAAATTATAGTCATCTACAAGCTTTGCAAGTGGGAAAACCTGAAAAATCAACAGTGTATCAAATACTTGTTCTCCCCACTGTATATGTTTTTATAAATTATCTTTAATGGCCGACCTGGATTTTCCATTGTGAATAATGAAAACTTTAAATCAATGTAGCTCCTAAACTATACATCCGACAGACACCATTCATCCCATTTTATTTTTTTCTTTTCACGAGTAATTTGTTAAAAAAAGAGATTCCTATGATTATTTCATGTTTGATGCATAATAGCTGGAGTAAACACAAAAAAAAGCTAAAATTCACCTAAACTGAATTGCAAGAACGTCTTCTCCCCTGTACACCGTATTGATACTTTTTTCAAAGCTTTATATATTTATAATCTTCAACATGCATAGTAAACACAAGTTCATGATATCCACTTGAACTTTTATCACATGTATGTTTATTGTGCCATTTTGGATGCTAAATTGGATTTCCACAAATGTAAAAAAGAGAATGTAAAACCAATATTTCTCCTAAACTATACATCCCACAGACACCATTCACTCCATTTTGTTTTAGTTTTTTCATGAGTAATTGGTTGGAAAAAAATTCCCATGATTATATCATGTTTGATGCATAATAGCTGGAGTAAACAAAAAAAAAAAGCTAAAATTCGCCTAAACTGAATTGTAGGACCTTCTCCCCTGTACACCCTATTGATATTTTTTTCAAAGCTTTGTATATTTATAATCTTCAACATGTATAGTAAACACAAGTTGATGATATCCACTTGAAATTTTATCACATTTATGTTTACTGTGCCATTTGCCACAAATGCAAAAAAGAGTATGTAAAATCAACATATTGACTTAACTAGACATTGTGCAGAGGCAAATGACCCCAGTTTGGGTTCCATTTTGGCATGTTCAAACGCCAAAACATTCACAGGCTGGTTAACTTTTTTGTTCAGAGTGTGGTGCTAATAACTCCAAGGTCATGGGTTCAATCCCCATACTTGCCTTCTTGTCTTGAGTCCTTGTTAATCTTCAAGTAAAACATCCAGACTCTACTGAAGTCTGGCAAAACATCTTTTGTGTTCTGCTTCCTCAAATCACTTTGAAAACATATATATATATATATATATATATATATATATATATATATATAATTTTGCATTTGTTTCTTGGTTCTTCATTTGCACTGAAGTGACTAAAGACAAATTCCTCCAGCTGGTCATAAAATAAATGCGGTCGGCCCCTCCACCGCTTAGCTTATGAAATGTACGGTGGAGGAAAAAAGTTAAGGAGTTTTTTTACTCTGATATATATAATTACAAACTACAGCATATACCACATGCTTACTGGACAGAACATCAGTACCAGTAATATCTACGCAGTTAAGCCTAGTAGTAGTAAAGATAATTTTATTGTTGTCCATTATATTTACCTCTCACAATTTTATCCTAACATTACAATAATAATAAAGATAAAATAATTTGTTGGAACAGAAAATTTGTCTTTATGTGACGGAAAGGGGCTTCTACTGTAAATACGTTAGCAAAAACCTTTAATGAAAGTTCCCAGACTGCATATAGATTTATCTCTTGAGCAAATGCATATTTTTTACATATCACAACATCGGCAATTTTCTCAGCTTTACTTTACACCCTATTTAGAGAAATCGGATAAGAAATGAGGGTCCTATGAATATTTTTGTGACAGATTGACGCACATCCTGCATTGAAACTCTACCTTTTTGTTGACATGACTCAATGCATAGCAATGGCACCTATGATGGCGCGTCACTAGCTATAGCGGTTATAGGCGATGTCCAATCCAGTAATATAGAACAATGGGTTCAATGGGCCTCATGCAAGAACCGTTCGTACGCACAGTTTTGTTCTTAAGTTGTGCGTACAAGTGATTTTATGGTGCGTTCACACCGAACACGATTTCAGCATCAGGAGCAGCAGGTTTACATGCAGAGTCTATGGTGGACGCGCTTCAAGCAACGTCGGGAAGAGCTGCGGCGCCTCAAGCGCGATTAGAGCAGCGCGATTTGAACGATTTGAACGTTCGACGCCCTGAGGCGCAAATCGCTGAAGTTAGAAAATCTGAACTTTTGCAGCTCGACGCGCAGCGTCAACCAA
>NW_013953434.1:3497-7750 GCF_001266775.1 Austrofundulus limnaeus
GACGTGACATGTTCGTACGAACCCTTTGTACGAACAAAAGTAAGAGAAATTTAGGATAAGAATACGAACATGTTCTTGCATGAGGCCCAATGCCTGTAATGTCCAGCTTGACTTCATTCCTTGTCAATCAGACTTCTTGAACCTGTTGAGCCCCACTTTCCCATTAGCAGAGATAGATCGCACGTTGTTTTCTGTTAACTCAAAAGTTATCATTTAACCACAGACATGGTTTGTTTCTACAGAAATGTTTCATTTTTATAAATTTGCTCTCGTGTGAATCTTTGCACTGATTATGTTCACATGTTGATCTGTTAATATTCTAAGTGATTTTAGTTTAATGCAATATAGTTTTCACTGGGTTATCTTATAATGTGTAATGCAGAAAAACTTCAGGCATAGGGAAAAATCTTCATATTCTTCTACATTGCATTCTCACTATCCCTGAAACATAGCATACAATAGCTGTTTTAATAATCTCCCAAGTGTTAGCTTTATTATGACCTCCGCACGCGAAGTGTAAGAGTCATATTGTTTTCGTAGCATTTATTTATTTATTTATTTATTTATTTATTTATTTATTTATTTATTTATTTATTTATTTATGTATGTATGTACTGTATGTATGTGATTTTTTTTTTTGTTCAACCATAGCACAAAAACGGCTATACCAATCAACATGAAATTTGGCAGGACTGTAGACGAGTCTGACCTACACTGCGCCAGCCATTGGTTTTACGATGTACCCCATATTTGAGGAGGGGGCTCCATCCAAAGAGGGGGTGTCTGGACATGCAAAAATGCTTATAACTCAGAAACTGTTCAACATAGGAGCTTCAGATTTTCTTTGGTTGTTTAGCTCTGATGAGGGGCTATCCATCAGGTCAACCAATGCACCCCCGCCTCCTTCAAAATAAAAAATGACCCCCACCCAAACCACTACAATTTTGGGAATCACCTAATAGCATGACATTTATTAGGAATAAAGACTTCTGAGTTCTGGTGCATTTGTGCATGCAGGGGTCATAATGTTACCGCAATGCGGTATCTAGCTGACACATATTTCACTTCATTTTTCTATCACAACCTGTTTTACTTTCAGCTGCTCCCTTTTGCAGAGGTTGTTAGAGCAAGAGTGAGTGAACTCACACAGAGGACTGTTTGACCTTCTTGATGCAACCTGAGCACAAATCTGCAGCTTCCGGATGACAAGACCACCACCGAGCTACTGTAGGTCTTTGCACACATTATTCTTATAAAAAAATAAGATGAAATATTGAGATTTACTGACCACCTGCTGCATGGTTTGGTCTTTTATAAAGCTGTTATATGTTTGAGTCACTCATGTAATGAGAAAGGGCAGCATGCAGTTGAGCACAAAGAGACAACTGGATATTTGCATAATTCTTTTGTCTATTTTTCATTTTATGGAATGCCAAGTAGATTTGTATCAAGTGTCGTATGACACTCTAAATATCTCAGCTTGGAAATACAATAATGGCATTTATATATACAGTACAGACCAAAGGTTTGGACACAACTTCTCATTCAAAGAGTTTTCTTTATGTTCTAGACTATGAAAATTGTAGATTCACACTGAAGGCACCAAAACTATGAATTAACACATTTGGAATTATATACTTAACACAAAAGTGTGAAACAACTGACCTAAGGTGGCTACTTTGAAGAATTAAAATATAAGTAATATTTTCAGTTGTTTCACACTTTTTTGTTAAGTGTATAATTCCACAAGTGTGACAGTTTCCCCGATACAGACAGGCTGGTGAGTACCCACTGTTTCTTATAGAGACAAAAGCCCGGTCCACATCACGAGGTGAATAAAGTTTAGGCTAGGTTCACAGTCAGATAAGCTGCACAAAATACTGGTAAATGAATGAAATTGTGTGTCTGTGGGACAGTGAGGACACAGCAGAGCTAACAGGCTAAGCTGAGCGCTGCGGGCAGGAGGAGGAAATTTGTTGTTTTTAGAAAGAGTTGCAGCTGGAGCAGCTTCTGTTGGCATATTTTGGTGTATTGTTAAAACACAGATGGTGTTGTGATGCAGAGAGGAACAAACTCAAGTCCAGGCAGAGGATGAAGTTTAAAAATAAAAAGTATTTATTAAACAAAAACAAAAAGCTGACAGGTCAGCAAAAAGAACTAAAACTCTGAGGGCGACGAGGAACATAAAACAGTGGAAAAAACCAACAATGAACCAGTGAGTATATGGAGGACATGACCAGTATTTAAACAAACATAGGAAATGAGGAGATGAACAGCAGTTGAGGGAAAATACTGATTACAACGAGTGACAGGTGAGTATAATTACAAAGAGAAGTGACATTGAAACAGACTGAGGAAGAATGAGTAGTAATGACATTGAGAGAACACATGAGGGAGGCATGACACAAGACAAAATCCTCACAGATGGTGGATTTAAGTTATTTTGGGGATCTACTGATAAAGTCTCAAAGCTCTTGACAAGTCTGTCACAGGTCTGTCGCTACTTCGCTCAGAGGTACAGAGGACGGGGAGTTTCAGCCCCTCTCTCTCTCTCTCTCTCTCTCTCTCTCTCTCTCTCTCTCTCTCTCTGCCTCCACATGCCTTCTGAACAAACTGAGATGATCAGTTTTACACAGTACGGGCTCTCTAAAAATAGTCCGATGCAAACGTCCACATTATTACACATCACTGGAATTTATTGTACACAGGAATTTCCCGCATTATGAAAACTAGATTTGTGGGAATCGATCATAATGTGCGTAATCCTGCAGCAAATTTCAGGCCCTATAATACCTCAATTACCCACTCTTTTCAACAGAAAATGAAGTAAAACATATATATTTTTAAACTAATCTGATATAACTGATGAAGCTGATTTGTATAATTATTCTTTATGTACAAATGAATACTTTTATGGCTTGATGTTAAACTGCTGATTTTCACTGTTTTGTTAAGAGAAAGGAATTTTCTTCACCGTAGTGTGGTTAAATCCCACGTAAAAAAAAGGGTAGGATATTATGTGTAACATATTGACAAAATGTTAATTAATAAGATTAAATATATTTTTAGCCGAATCAGTTTATTTACACAGCTGAGAAAAATGAGATCACTCTATGTGATAAAAATATTGAGCAATATTCAGAGATTTTCCCTGCCTTGTCCAGTTTTTTTTTTTTGTCACGAGTCCAGATTGAGAGTGGAAACCTCATTGGTGAGCCAGAGTCCAGATTTATGAGAAGATCCCATGCCTACTATAAAACTAAGCCGCAGCAATCAGCATTCTGATAGATGAGATGCAGGATTGCACTAAATACACAACCCAGGTAACAATTCCACACAACTCATACCAGTAATACTGTTGTGTATTACTTGGCAATGATGAGGTACATTATTGTTGCTATTTTATTAACAGGTTAAATAAAAACATTAAAAAATCTGCTTGAGTTAACTGGTAATGACTTTAAAATTGAAGAAAAATTACTAATTTTCTTCTACAGTACAGTTTCTCTTTAATTACTGAGTAAAATGTTTTTTTACTTAGTGATGATGCAGTATTTTATTGTTGTAAAATGAAAGTTAAATGAAAACATGTGTTAATAACCAATTAAAATCTAAGAAGTCAAAGCTCCTCCTCATCTGATTAAATGTCTTTAAAGAAGCACTTACCTGGTAATATATGAGAATTTACTGTGTAACTCATACGTGAATAAAAATTAATTTAATCATTGTTAGACAGTTATTGCAATTACCCACTAACTATTTATAATAACACAGAAATACACAGCTGGAGAAAAGAGAGTTAGACAGTGAGCAGTGTGGAGAGACAGACAGAGAGGCACAGAGACAGGCCACGTTCTCTGTGTTTCCTGTTGTTGCAATAAAACTCAGCTGATCATCCCACGGAGTACCTTCATTCTTGGCCAGCGTATTTCTGTCTCTRTTGTTAAATAAATATTGCCATAACAGTTGGCGTTGTCGCAGTGACCACTAGGAGATCGACGGACCAAGGACACATTGCAGGTGGACTGATATGAGTGAGCAAGGACAGGACTGCTCAGGACCGTGACTCCAGCTGGATGAAAAGAACCTTTTTATGGTAAATTGTTTCAACAACGGAGATTCACTGGTGATGATTGTGATGGATGATCTTGAATAAGAAAAGAACATTGAGTTTTTATTTTTGGCTGTTGAAGAACCTGAGAAGATTTTTGAAACATCATCTGCTGAGAGTGAGTACAGAACAGCTTCAAGAT
>NW_013953434.1:9440-17043 GCF_001266775.1 Austrofundulus limnaeus
CATACCCGCAAGACTTGTCTTTCAAACACCCTTTTCGCCGTGTTTCTGACCATTCTTACCACGACAGATATGAAGAAATTTACTTCATTATCTTTTGGTAAATAGTGGGTATGTGAGGTACTATTAAGCTGGAATTTAACTGTAATCACTAACTAAAATAAGCTTTAATTACATAGTAATTTACCTTGTATTTATCAATTAATTTCATAGTAATTTACCATGTAGTTACTTGTTAATTAAATGTTATTGGGATGATTGTAAAATAAAGTTACCAATAACTTTTCAGTATTAATAAAGTGCAGAAACCAGTTTTTGTGGTTTACTTTTGCACAATTCATATCTTGTAAAGCATACCTCTAGTTTGAGTCCATCTAAAGCCTTCTGATGACCAAGTTCAATTAAAACATGATACCAACAACGTGGCAAACACTCCCTACCATTAAAAAAATGTTGGCTTTCAGAGTCAATTGTGTCCAATGTGAAGAGTTGGTCTTTGTGTCCCCCACCTAGAGTCTTTTCACATGCAAAAATAGGTTTCCCTCTTCTCCCTCAAGTTGACATGAGTAAAGTAAGCACACTGAAAGGCCTTAAAGAGAGCGACCATTTGACAACTGGCAACCTCAGGTCTTGTGTTTGTGTGACACTAAGACCTACTACAAAAGGTCTTTTTTTCTGCCGCTGAAGAACAACACAGAAAATAGAAAAGAAGGTGAAGCGTGATGAGGATAAGACAAGATTTCAGAGAGGAAAAACGTCTTGCTTTTGAAACGCAACAAAAATAGATGCATAGGGTAGGAGGATTAGGCTGCAGGTTTTGGTGACAGTTTTAGTAACTCCTTCAGCTGAAGCACTCGAGGTGTTAAGTTCTTGGCTGAAATACAACCAAGTTTAATGTGAACCCTAACACCAGACCTTACAAACCCACACCACCCAATAACCGTACCAGTTTCTGCCTGACTCTGACTGTAACTATGCAGACAGACTTACAATCTGACAAACATTTTTTTGTTTGGAGAAACAACTTCAAGACGTCTGATTTTTGATTGGCAGTTCAAGTTTTCTGCCTGCTTTCACGTATTTAAAAAGTTATTCTGTACACAATCCAAACCCATAATGTGAGAAATCACAGTCATGACAGATCCTGAACATATCTGAACATATTATGAACAGATGGACTGACAAATTTTATACAGACATCTGAAGTCATTTTTTAAAATCATCTTATTTGTTTTTTGCTAATTTTATAGTTCTTAAACCTTAAAGTAAAATATCAAAAACTTGTGTGGGATTATGTTGATCCAATCAAAACTGTTTTTCTAATCAAAATTATCATTATTATAAGGTTTTTGAAAGCCTAAACCTAATGAAAATTAGCTGTATTTTTTGCACAGTTTAAATTTGATAATAACAAAAGCAATTTTGTCTTTAAGTGTGTGACTTCTCCCTTTAAACATTAAATCACAGTGCCATCTGAGTGGTTATAGACTTTGCTTATTATTATTATTATTTTTCCCACTGTCACATTGATACAAATTATTTTATTTGGATGAAGAAATGTATCACTTCCTGATCCTCCAACATCACACAGAGCTTAGAGGAAAGAGGGTGAGAAAGAAGCACATGTTCTCAGTGTGCATTGTGAGGAGGAATGCCATTGAAAAAGGTTCTTTTTTCATGCACCAGCCTCTTTTGTGTGGAGGCTAAGGGAAGTCTATTGTATGAGCAGACACCCTGAGAAAAAAGGCGAGCTTAGAGTCTGTGTTTGATGGTACTTTGGTAGCGCTCTGACCCTAAAAAGACAGAAATGATGTTCTCCCATTGGAGGCAGTCGGCCTGAAACTAGAGACAATGCTTTGGGGCAACTTTGAAAAGCAGCAACAATTAAAAGTGCAGCTTTAATAAATTAATTATGCATTCATGTTTTTGTTTTGGCTTTTTTTTTCCTTGAGTGTGAAGAATAGTGGAGCTGTGAGGTTTAACATTCAGCAGGACTGAGTCCGAGAGAGATTACAGTAAAAAAGGCAAAGTCTTCACTAATGCCGTTGATACAAATGCAGAGAGGGAGAGTTTGGTGGTTTGGATGTGATGAAAGCTGGATTTGTACTCTGCAAAAGTGTTGAAATCTGCTATTGCTAAGATTGTTGTAAGATGTTCTTTTCAGTCTGATCATTGTACTCCATGAGAAACTGAAGCACAGAAAAACTATGGCGATACTCACAAGCCCCCGACTGTATACCTCAGTGTTTTAGTTCACCCTGGTGAATGAGAGGGTTACCTCTCTGTGGCTTCGTGCTGTAGGAGGGAAGCTGCTGCAGGAGGAAAGTTTCTGACTGGTTTGTGCTTATGCACCATCATTTCAGATTTCTCTGCCTTTTCGGAGTCTCCGAATAGTGTCCTAGAAGGGGTACCTTCTGGAGATTCCCTTGTTCTGCTTGGTGGCTTCAATGTGGGCAATGACCAAGTTAATTAGAAGGGGATGATTTTGAGGAACGACCTCCCTGATCTGAACCCGAATAGTGTCCTGTTATTGGACTTCTGAGCAAAGCACAGAGTGTCCATAACAAACTACATGCTCAAGAAAAGGGCGGTCCATAAAGTTACTTGGTACCAGGCCACATTAGGCCAAAGGTCGATGATCGATTTTGTAATCATGTTGTCCGACCTGCGGCCTTATGTCTTGGACACTCAGGTGAAGAGAGGGGAAGAGCTGTCAACTGATCCCCCTCTGGAGGAGGAGGCAGAGTCGGAGGACTCGGGGGAAGACAAGTCCATTACCATGGCAGATCTCACCTCACCAAGGTAGTCAAAAAGCTCCTCTGTTGCAGGGTGCCAGGGATGCTGAAAGCTTTGGATGTTGTGGAGCTGTCATGGGTGACACGTCTCTTCAGCATTGCATAGACTGGGACAGCTCCTGTAGAGTGGCAGACCGGGATGGTGGTTCCCATTTTTAAAAAGGAGAACCAGAGAATGTTCTAGCTATCATGGGATCACACTTAGGCCCTGTTTACACAGTGCCGATTTGGGGTGAAACTGCAGGTTCTTTGCTGTGGTTAGGCCGATCATGTACATGACACCAGCCGTCATTCTCTCTGAAATCGGAATTTTCTGAAACCTGTTCTAAGAGTGGAGATCTTCAGGAGCACCCTCTGTGGAGGTGTGATATACCCCCCTGGTGTGAAAGCACGCATGCACAAACAGCCGGCATACAGCAAAAGTTTCTTCTAAACTAACAAGTACAATAAACTACAGACAGCAGGGATTGTTTTTTCTGTGACTCACCCTTTGCAGCTTATAGGAGCAAAACACATAAAGCATCCAAAGTCTGAAGCAACGTTAGTTTATTCACCAGGTTTCGGACGTAACTGTTATTATGCAGCCGCAGCATGTTCAGTGCCTGAGTGAAACCAGCATTACTGCAGTGGCTCCTAGCCTGGCCCTTGCCTTCCTACGCAGCTCCGCTCAATTCTAGTTTCCCTTTTCTGCTCTGTCTGGGAGTTCTCCCATTGAGATGGATTTCGCTGGCAGATTTTTAGCCGGGCCAATCAGAGAACAGAACGTCAATTTTCTGTGCAGTGTCTGCTAGTTATTTTAGCATACGGCAGTAGAGGAAGAGAATAAAGCCACTCTGTGTTGATAAGGCTTCCAAATTAAAATAAATTTGTCTGACAAAGCAGCAGCTCTCATTTACAGTCGTCTCGTTTGGCTCGGTACTTTTCTCCTCTCATTAGGGTTGTTTACAGCACACGCGATTGCATGTTAGCTTCTTAGCTTAGCCTCCGTCACAGCGACTACGTCGCAGCCAACTGATCCAATCATTTTAAACTTCAGCAGAAGCCAAGCCTCCTTCAAGAATCACTTCTCTATGCATCAAGTTCAGACCCTTGTACGAAGCAAAGTGAAGGACGAGGGTCTGGTTTTAACCAGGCTAAGTGGTTCCATGTAAATGGGTGATTTTTTTTTTGTGTGTGTGTATTCACCCCAATAAACATTAACATTTCCAGAGACTGGTCTCGTGTAAACAGGTTCTTAGTGTGAAGCAGCTGGGATGTTCCTCATGGTTCTCGACTGGAAATGGGTGAAATGCCCCCTCCAGGTTGGGGGAAAGTCACTGCCTCAAGTGGAGGAGTTTAAGTATCTGGGTGTTTTGTTCACGAGTGATGGTAGGATGGAGCAAGAGATGGATTGACGGTTTAGGGCCTCATCCTCAGCACTGTGCTGAGTTGAAAGACAAAGCTCTCGATTTGCTGGTCTGTCTCCGTTTCAACCCTCACTTGTGGTCATGAGGCATGGATCTTGAGCAAAAGAACAAGATTCCAAATACAAGCGACTGAACTGAGCTTCCTTCCAAGGCTGGCAGGCTCAGCCTTAGAGATGTAGGAGAGATGTTTCTAGCTGTTTCTCCGGCGATTGTTCCTGATTGGCCAGCAGCAAGATTGAGCACAGCTGCAGGAGATCTCCTTGATGAGCTTCTGGGGTTTCTGAGGCTGCACATATGATCTGGTCTTTGCTGAAGCAACACATGCCTTATGGTATTTATTTGCAGCCACTTTGTAAACTTTCTTTGCTATGGTTATACTTACCTGTTGATTAGCTGAGTTTAGGAATGCCTGTCACCTGCCTGAAAGATCTTCTCAGCCTGCTGTGTTTATTCCCTGAAAGCAGCTCACTCACCTGCTCCACACCTCGCTCTGTTGCCTGTCTGCCTCACTCATTCCGGGTAAAAACGCTCACCTGCTCAAATCATGTTTACCAGCCACATAACCTGAATATTTCATTACTACTAACCTCTGAACCATTACCCCCCCCCCCCCCACACTCCACACAGTCGCTTCCTCCTGGAACCTGTTAGCTTTTTACTTACCTCTCAGATTCAGTACTCTTATCCTACCTGGCTCTCAGCCACCTGCTTCCCCTCCTTGTAGATTTGGAACCAAGAACCTCCATCACAGTAAATAAAGTTCACTTACCTTTCAAGCTCCGTCTCCCATGTCTGTTTGCCTCCTGCATCTCATCTTTGACATTACCTGTAAACCTGATAGGGTGAGGAGCTCTGTCATCCAGGGGAGGAGCTTGAAGTAAAGCTGCTGCTCCTCCTCATCGAACGGAGTCAGTTAAAGGGGTTCATCTGGTTAGGAAGCCTCCTGGACGCCTTCCTTTAGAGGTGTTACGGGCATGTCCCACTGGCAGAAGGCCTCGGGAGAAGACCCAGGACTCACTGGAGAGATTATGTATCCTTCATGGCCTAGGAACTCCTCAGGATCCCCCAGCATGAGCTGGAAAGTGTCGCTGGGGAGAGGGAGGTCTGGGTTTCTCTCCTGGACCTGTTGCCTCTGTAACCCAACTATGGATAAGTGGCAGAAGATGGAGCTTGTAAAGGTTAGTTTGTTGGAAAAATTTAATATAAAATACGTGTGTGATGACATAAATTGTTTGGGAAGAGCCCAATATTGGTTTGTTTATTTGAATATCATTTAGGGAGAAAAAGGGGGGCAGATATGATAATATTTTTTCTTTTTTTTTTTGTTTCCTTTCATTTAATTTTTGAGTTGCGTATTGTTTTTCTCAGAAACATATTTTCTTTTGTTTGTGTTAATGAATAAATGAATGAATAAAGAAAAGAATTCATGGAAGGAGATTGGACAGCTTTGCGACTGCTGGAGACAGCACGAAAGACCGGTGGCTCATGCTAGCTGTTCTGATCAGGAATAAGTGCTCCTCAGCTGGGCAGCGTT
The DNA here is from genome assembly GCF_001266775.1 of Austrofundulus limnaeus. NCBI lineage: Eukaryota > Metazoa > Chordata > Actinopteri > Cyprinodontiformes > Rivulidae > Austrofundulus > Austrofundulus limnaeus. Next base: position 15,173 of record NW_013953434.1, read on the forward strand.
GGGACACATTCGGCACTGTCTGTTGGAAACAGTGGATGTCTCTTTGTGACAGATTTACAAAACAGATCTGCGTGGTTAACAACACAGATACCAGATCTTTCACATCATCAACTAAAAACAGAATCCACTCTGAAAACTGTGTTAGGTTTTAGCAGTAGGATGACCCAGGAAGAAGGCAGGGCTCAGGATTGAAAAACACAAATGATTTATTTATAAAAACAAAAAGCTGATGAGGTAGCAAAACAAACTTACGACAAGAATACAGAGGAACTCAGAGGACAAAACTAAATGGATGTTTACACCTACAGTGACCCAACAGGGGAGTGAAGACGGAACAGAACATAAAGGTGAGTTAACAACTGGAAACACCTGAGGAAGACACATGAGGATCAGGTGTGCACGGGAGGAACACAGAGGCAGGCACACTGTGAAAATACTGGAAACATAAAAATCAAAGACAAAAACAAACATAGATCTTCACACCGTGCTGTTTGTGATTATTTTGTTTATTTGTTTGTTTGCTTGCTTGTTTGTACGAGGAGCGCTGCAGTGGGAGGACTGACCAGGATTTCTCTCCTGTGGTTTCTCCATGACTGTAAACACTTCACTGACCTGTTCATTTAAGAAGTGGGAGGCCCGTCTACAAACTGTTGTAATTTGAACGCTGTTCATCGTATTTGGATACAAATACCTTAAAATTAATGCTGGAATTTGCAGTTAGCGCACATCTTGTTCACTTCATTTCAAATCCATTGTGGTGATGTTCACAGCCAAAAAGATAGGAATTGTGTCCATGTCCCAATATTTATGGACCTGAATGTATTTACTACATTTTCTACTATATTTTTCTGTGACCATAGATTACAAATGAGGGAAAGTTCTCAGGTTCCTGTCTGTAAATTTGTGACACAAATTCAAAGTAATACATGAAAACAATAAAATAAACTTTAAACTGTTGAGCGTTTAGAAAAAGTTCTGACCTTTGTATGATTTACAGCTGATGCAACGTGTTTATCGATTCATGATTGAGTCCCTCAAACGGCCGTACTTGAAGCTGAGGAGCACAAAGTAGTTTTTCAGCTTCAACTACCAGCTTTTATTTAACCTTACAATATATAGCCACGCCACCCTCTCCTTTATTTTAGTGAATACATTTGCATAATTCACTCCAGATTATCTTTAATTTATGCAGAAACAGCTTTCCACTTGTTAGGCTGAATGTTTCCAGGGGCATAATAAAATTACTTTTTACTCCCAGAGAGAAGCAATTCTGGGAATTTTAAGGCTGTTTGTGGACAAACTGTCTTCTCTACACAGATAATAAAACTTAGTTTTTTTTTTTTCTTAGAACATGAGACGGTGGACTTAATATGACCTCGAGAGAATATCATATAGAAACAGTTTATATTTTGTATTTTTAATTAATTTAATTTTTTGCTGTAAAAGTGTATTTTTATTTTGACTTTGAAAAATTATTTTTTAAAATAAATTTATATTTGACCATGATAGAGTTGTGACAGCAATTAAAGCATAAAACATCCAATGGCTGAATAAACACTTCAACCATTGAAACATTTTCTAGACCGACTCTTCATGAAATCATAGCTTTATTAAAAAATGACTAAAGGTGTTTATGCTGCAGTGTAAATTTAAAACAGCATCACATGGCTGTTAGACTTCTGTTGTACATGCAGTTGTAGACTCTCAATCATCCTCAACAGAAAATAATGTAAATGCTGACGTAGCATTCACAGACTAGTTTAAAATTTAGGAATAATAAAACATTTTACATCTTCAAAAAAATTAAAACTTTAAAGGGATCCCTGATTAGTTGTAACATTAGACTTTATTTGAGAAACATATATTTTAAC
>NW_013953434.1:18643-23865 GCF_001266775.1 Austrofundulus limnaeus
TCATAAGATTATTTTCTTATTCTGCTACCTTTCATTTAATTTCATTTTTTTTGTGTGTGTTGAATGTATGTTTTGTTTTAAACAAATAAACCTTATAATAGTGTTGTTTTGTTTTTACTGTCTAGGACTACAGATGTAAATTAGCCTTAGACTAAATCTGGTGCAATGCATCAAATGTTTTTATGTTTTAATTGCACGTTGTCCTAAACAAATAAATTTATTCATTCATAAAGATATTTACATTCAAATCAGGTGAACGGTGTACAAATTACAACAGCTTATAGATGCACATATTAACAATTATAAATCAAACGTTCACTTTTTAATATTTGGTTGCAAATCAATGAGGCAGAACATTGAGCCTTGTCATACTCTACCCGTAAAAAATCAAAGAGGAGGGTGTAACCCAGTCATTTAAAAAAATACTTTAGTCCATTCACTTCCTTTTATGTTTTCATCCTGTCCACCATTCTCAGACTAAGTGTGAAATCCCGCGAGATTTTGTGGGATCTGAGTTTTTAAAACGGGCCACAGTCAAGGACAGACAATGAGCGCGGGCCCATTGTCTGGGAAACCATATATTTGACAGGAGAAGTTCTGAGCTGCTGCAGGTGCGGGCCTTAAATCATTTTAAGCCTCCAGCTAAAGAACTGTTGGATCTTTCTGTGCAGTAGGAGGCGTAGTCAAGCGGACTACTGCTTCTTGTGTGGGATCAGTATCAGTATATGGACATCATTTTGGGAAATCTGATCATCAAATCTTCATAAATTTTGTGGTTACTGAAATATTGAACCTGTTATTCAATTGGTGACAGAACGTTTTTGTACATATTGTAAATAACTTCTCAACTTTAATAAAAAATCACATTTTGCACCATTTTTGTGTCCTGTGTTTTAAATGCAACCATAGTCCTTCCTGAGCGGTACCTTTAGATCTACTGACAATAGCCTGTAGCTCATCGCCATACATTAATTTAATATTAGGATCAGCGTCGTATATGCTACAAGAGCCAACAACGGACTCTTCGCCATGTTGTGGTGAGGAAAACATACCGCACCTTGAGGACCAAGACTGCAAGAATGAGGAGGAGGAGTTTCTTCCCACGAGCCATTCGAACTCTCAACAACTGACTCACATAAAGAGCTGACTTTACATGCATTCATTCATCCCCATATTAATTCTCCAACTTTTACTTGTATTTCATTGATTTATTTTATAGTTACATTCTGTAAATTTTGCATTGCTTATCCAGCCTTTGCACAATTCAGAGTTTTACACAAAACATTTCACTGCGAGTTGTATCATATATAACTATGTATGTAACAAATAAGCGTCTAAGTCTTTTGATTTAACAATAAAAATTATACGATTTATCTGCTGAGGCAATGTAGAAATCTGAGAGGTCCAAGTGTTTACATTGAAGAACATCACACTAAAATGAATGCAAACATTGCTAAAATCACTAAAGAAACAGGACAAAATTCAGGCTACATGGACAATAAACTGTAATAATTTTATAAAAACAAAGGATGCACCAGAAGTCTATGGATCAGATCCTCAGATGAAAAGCTAGAAGTTGATAAGTAGTGGATGGATAACAAACAACAGTGAGATGACTGAAATAAATAACATGGGTGTGAAAAAAATCTTCATCAATAAATTGGAAGTCTGAATAAAATGGCAGAAAAACAGTTGATTTTATTTTTCCAGAAAGCTTTATTCTCACCTGACTCCAATCAGGACCACAGCAGCAGCAGGACTCTGAGAAAAAAGTAAAAAAAGAAAAAAGTAGTATCTTGGTTTGGTAGTATAATTGTTTAGGATGTTTTTTTGATGTGGTATGTTGGTTAAGTACTTTCTTGGTTGGGTAGCTTCATAGTTTAGTAGTATCTTGGTTATGAATTTTACGGTTTGGTAATATGTTGGTATGTTAGGCTACGTTCACACTGCAGGCAAATCCGACCCAATTCCGATTTTTTTGACCCATCTGACTCATATCCGATTTTTTTATGACAGTCTGAACGAGACAAATCCGATTTTTTCAAATCCGACCCAGGCCGTTTCAGTATGTGGTTTTAAATTGGATATATATCTGATGTTTTCAAAGTGACTGCAGTGTGAACGCTCATGTCTCATTCATCTGACTTTTTCATCAGGAGGAGGAGGTGAAGGATCGATAAGACACTAACCTCAAGTCTCGCTGTTTAAATCTGCAGCTCCATGTGTTTACAGCTCCAAAACACAAGTCCAGTTGTTTCATCTTTTTACTTTTCATTTTCCACGTAGATAGTTTGATAATAACATGTCCAGCCTGGGTCGCGGAGAGTATCGATCCTAAAGTTCGATACTTGGCCGATACTTTTTTCCAGCTCGTAGTTTCGTTCAAAAAAAAAAAAAAAGCTTCACTGGAGCATCCCGGTCAGAGGCAGCTTCAGATATAAACACTGACTAAACAAGATGTCAGATAATTATTTAATTAACTCTGATTAAACAACAACTTCTGATTCGATGCGCAAAATGTAGCATCCATGCTAGCTCTGTAAACAAACAAGCCGGCTGATGAGACGTCACGTCGTTTACTGCGCATGCGCGTCACATCAGGGCTGTATAGCGTTCACACAGGGGTCTGATGCAGGTCACATTTAAAATSTAATGTGAACGTTCACACAAAAAGATCGGATTTTTTCAAAAAATCGGAACTGAGCATTAAGACCTGCAGTGTGAACGTAGCCTTAGTTTCTTAGTTTGATATCTTCTTGGTCTGGTAGTATCTTGTTTTTAGTAGTTCCATGGTCTGGTAGGCTTTTTTTGTAGCTACTTGGTTTGGTAGTATCTTAGTTTGGTAAGAAGACACATGGGTCGGTGAAATAAACTGCACTTCTTGACAATCAAAGAAGTGAGGACACATTTTGCCTCGTATTTAACATGACTTTTCAGGTATTTTTCAATTTCTTATGAATAAAATCAAGACGAAAAACTGATAAATTGTAGAAAAATTTTACAATTACACAATTAGCAGAAATTTTACACCAAAGGTGGTGAAAAAAACACAAACTTGTTTATTTTCACAAACCATCACATTGATGAATTCAAGTCACTTTAATAACATTATTTATCCTCACACAAATATTATATGTTTTATATGAATAATATATGTTTTTGTTCTGGACTTCTGTTGTACCTTACTTTGTTTCCTTGTTATTTTTATTCATACACTTATATTTTTATTGTTTTGATGCTACTGCACAATCTGATTTCAATTTGCATTTTCTGCTGCCTAATTGAAGTCAATATATTTGTTGAATTTGAACTTGAAATCCATCGAATTTACTCAACAAACTACACGTTACTGCTGAGAGTACATATTAGTGATGAGAGACACTTGACATCACTGATGAGTTGGCAAAACACTCTGATGAGACAGTGAAGGGACCGACAGCCTGTTCACTTTCGCCATCGGTTAAAAACATGTTAATGAGGTTCAAATCCAGTTCACTGTCTTTGTCAAACAAATCAACAATTTTCCAAATAAATACTGCTGCAGTGTTCATCCAGTATCTGGCCCAGCAGGTCTGTTCTCTGAAGCAATCACCATGAAAATCAACAACTAAACAAAGTTAAGTCGTGTCAGGGGTCTTGCTGGATGTATTAACTGTCAGAGACATTAACATGTTAGTTTTCCTAAGTTTCATAAAGGCACAATAACCTTCCTCCAGTAGCTGTGTCTTATACATATGGACTTGATTGCTCCTACTTCAACTAATACAGATGTGAAGCTCTCTGTTACGTCTCTGACTGCAGAAGATCCAGAACACACACAGAGGAAGTTGCTCTCTGTTGACACAAACAGGATCTGCTAAAAGGAGCACAGCTGCACTTGTTTCGTTTTAGATGGAATTTATTGCTGGTGAACGTCTGAACCAGGAGGAACAGTCTGGTTGAAGCTGCAGTGTTCGGTTAGAAAGTCCCTCTGCAGGGTTTTATCCTTCATAGAGCAGAAATCAGAAAAACTGTTGAAGTTTTGTTGTTTTCAACTTTGACATTAACTGTTTTGTGTGCATGCTAGCAAAACTTTTAGCATCCAACTTAAGACCAGCTCAGTTTTTATTTATAAATAAATAAGAAACAACTTTAAAAACTAAAAAAAAAAAAAAAAAAAAACAGGTCCTTCACAGTCAACAGGACTGAATGATGATTGGCTGCTGCAGCTGAAACCACAGATTATAGAACAGGATCACCTCCCTGGTTATACAAATGTTTTTTCACACAGATTTTTTTTCTGATTTAAAATTCAGTTGTTTTGGCTTCTGACAATTTGTACATGTTAGAGAATATTTATGTTTTTAGAAAAAAGTATACACAAAATAATAACCGTGTTTGTTTTTCTACTGTAATCATGTACTTTCTATGCCATGTGCAGTGACCTGTCAATCAACTGGGGTGGCCAATGATATTTCAGGGGTGGAAAGTGTCACCCTGGCCAGCCCTCTGGCTCCGCCCCTGAAGACATTCAGTTTTTGACTCTTCCAGAGCATCAGATGAGACCAACTGGCAATGTTTGTTCAACAGAAGTGGAAACATTATGCTTTGGGGTACAGGATGACTTTACTGTACTGTACAAAGGACAAGACCAGGACCTGGCCAGACTTTGGACAAGAACCTTCTTCTACAGGCAGAGACGATGGGTTGTTTCTGGGTCTTCCATCGAGACAAAGGAGTGTGTGCAGAACATTAAGGTCATAGAGTGGTCTTCAGCCCTTAATCACATCCTCTCCATGAGGGGAGTCGAAGCTTTGAGTGAAGTGGGCCAAAAGCCCTCCTGAAATGTGTGAAAACCTGATGAGCGACAAGAAATCCTTTTCTGCTCAGCTTTGCTCTGGGGTCAGATTCTCATTTCATTAAGTGACTAAAAAAATCAATGCATAATTTTTATAATATTTGGTTTCTGGAATTTTAGTTCCTGTTTATCTGCAATAATACAAATACAAACTGATTGTTTTTTTTATGTGTAAAAGACTTTCTGTCTAAGCTGGTAAAAAAACATAAACTGACACATTATCATATTATTAAAAGTTAAAGCTATGCTTAAGCTTGTTTTTCTGAAGATCCAGTTAGTTTAGTATATGTACAACTCAGAGCATACACGTGTGTGTGTGTGTGTGTGTGTGTGTGTGTGTGTGTGTGTGTGTGTGTGTGTGTGTGTGTGTGTGTGTGTGTGTGTG
>NW_013953434.1:24067-25662 GCF_001266775.1 Austrofundulus limnaeus
AAAAATGACAGATTTTCTTTTCTGGATCTCAGACAGCAGGACTTCAATCTCTGAACTCGTAAAGTTCTTCTTTTTAATTTTTGCTGCCATTTTCCTGAATGGACACTTCCTTGTATCTGAGGCAGGAAACATAGCCTTTTATGGTGTTTTTGGGGTGGTAATTATGCTAATCTCCTCTCGCGTGCGCGAGGAGCTGGATACGAACAGGTGGACTTTACGCAGCTCATTTACACCCTTTTCATGAAGATAGAAGAGTTTGTTGAATCTGACGTGGCATGTTTGTATGAACCCTTCAAACGAACAAAAGTAAGAGAAATTTGGGATAAGAATACGAACATGTTCTTGCATGAGGCCCATTGTCTGATATTTCATGACCAGGTTTATGTCCACCAGCAGTGAGGCCGCTAGAGGTGTACTTTGATTCCTCTCCTGTACTATTTACATCCTAATATGCTACATTCACACTGCAGGCAAATGACATCTGATTTTTTATATTTATTTATTTTTTGCCCCTTTTCAGATTTTTTTCCCTATAGTCTAAATTAGGGCTGGGCGATACGGCCCAAAAAAGAAATCTCCAATGTTTTTTCATTCCAAATTTGATTTTCAATTTTAATCGATTTTATTTCCCACTTAACGGAGTGACTCTGTTTCAGGTGTTGAAACAGTTTTTTTGTACCCCTGGCTTTTGTATCAAGAGCCTTTAAACAGATTTTGCAATGAGGTGCTTGTTGCTCCGAGTCCGAAACTCGGACTCCATAATCACTCATATATTGTTTAAAAAACATTTTATTGTTTATTGTTTTTTCTAATTTCATTTTTATTTATTTTTTTAAACGTCCGTTCAATGCCGTGTTCAACCAAATACCCAATTACCTAATTTCCCTCTGGGATCAATAAAGTATTTTTGAATTGAATTGAACTGAATTGAATAGACAACAACTAACCAGACTTCAATATCACATTCGGGAGATGTCTGTAAATTTCAGGGAAATCTCAGGCTTTGGTTATCCCGTGTGAATGCGCCACATAAAATAATGTCACCCCACTCCTTATTTAGACAGTTTTCTAACTAATTCTCCGTTTAATGTATTATTTTCCTGCATCTAAAAATCATTTCGGATCCCACAGAGAGGAATCGGAGGAGAATCTCACACGTGGGACACATTTACATCTATTTTACATATTTAAATGGAGGTGTGTCAGGGGAGGTTTCTCATGTGCGCTAAGTTCCACGTTCATTGGGATGTTTAAAGGAAAGGTGCGCAGAAACATGTGTAGGCATTGTTTTATACATCTAAATATTTTGGTGCGGCGCACATTTCTAAATTTGTCTGTATGTCAACTTTTAGTGTGAAAGCTGCGCAACCTTTATGCATGAGGCCCCAGATACGTAAACACCGAACTAAACAAGAATATCAGATAATTATTTAATCTGCTCTGACTGCAAAACAACTTCAGAATCGACGTGCTGACAAGTAGCATCCATACTTCTGTAAGCAGCCAGCTGAATGCGACGTCAAGTTATCTTCTGTGCATGCAGGTGCATCAGGGGTCGGATTTATAAAACTGGCGTACGCACAATTTGAGCCCAG
>NW_013953434.1:26960-29016 GCF_001266775.1 Austrofundulus limnaeus
AGGGGCGGGGTACACCCTGGACAGGTCGCAAGTCCATCACAGGGCCCATTTACTACACAATGCAGTTTTAACCTGAGTTTATTACATTTTGAAGCCTGATTTTATTACATTATTACATAATGTGCTGTTATTACAAATTAAGGTCCTACAGTGTATTTAAATCAGTCAGATGATCAGTGATTGGCTCAGACACGCTCCGTCGTGCATCTGGAGGATGCCAGGTGCTACAACTGCTCACGTGAACAGAATGTCTGTAATTAACATCGATTTTCCCTCATTTTGCAGGTTTACAGACGTTTAGAGTAATCTAATGATTTTTTTCAAAAACTCTGCTTCAAATCAGAGCCGGCAGGACGATAAAAACAATAAATAAAATTAAATAAGTCAGATAAAGTTAGAAATAAGTCCACCGCTCTTCTCCCCGTCCTCTGCCCCTCCTGCCTGCTCTGTTATCTGCGGCAGACCCCGGCACCCCCTGGCGTGGGACAAACACGGACTTTAAAACGTGAAGTTTTATAACATTCACACTGGCGAGGTGGGTGAGCCCTGCGCGTGTATCTACAGCGTGACTTTTGCTGTCGTTCTGTTGAAATGTCTTGTCGGGGAGGGGTCTGTGGGCCAGGGTCATCTGAGGAGGAAGGAGATGAATGGAGTTGGCATGGGAACTTTTATTTAAGATTTAAGTTTTTTATTTCAAAGGTCCTCATGGCTCAGCAGCAGAAGCATAAATATTACTGTTAAGAAAGCTGATGATAAAGTTGAATAAAAATCTAAGTCTGATTATGAAGTGAAATTAAATATCTGACAGTGATCATTACACAATGTGGCTCCAATTCTTTACTTCACCATCTGTGTCACAGTTTCACGTCTCCAAAATGAGCATACGCATGGGTCAGAGCTGGCGTGAGGCACCGCACATTTTCACGTCAAGTTTGGATTTTATAAATCAACAACTTGGCGTGAAAAGTGGCGTACGCAAGTTTCTGGGCTCATATTGTGCGTATGCAAGTTTTATAAATCCGACCTCAGAACTGAGCATTAAGACCTGTAGTGTGAACACAGCCAATGATTGTGTCTCTCACTATAAGTGAGTCAGGATTTTTAAATCAGCAGATGAGCATACTGTAGTGGGTGCCTCCTTTAATGAAACATTTCACAGAGCAGAAGGATCCACTCTGGTTAAATGGTGTACAAGTTCAGTTGTAAGATTTCCAATCCAAAGGAGATAGTTTGAGATTTCCACACGAAAGTATGTTATTATATCTGTCAATTAAAGACTGATTGAGTAATTAGTTTTACGTACCATTTTCATTTTGAATAGATTGTAAAAGTCTGCTTAACTTTGAAACAAAGCTCACCAATATTTCTTCTATCTGAAGCTGGGTTTATTCTCCTTTAGATGTCCCAAACTTGGTTCTTGCTGACATGGTTCCACGACAAAAATAGCATTTTTGTTTTCGCACCAACCTCAAGAACCTGTTTTGTGTGCAACCCTCTGGATCTCACCTCGTAGACATGCCAAGTCAGAGGGTCAAGCTGTGTTGACCCAACTGAGCCAGTATGTAACAATATGAGATGATGAAGGAAAATTACTTCAGTTCATCCATGTGGATTAACTGCAGGATGAAACGTGTTAACTGTGAAAAGATGTATGTGGGACTGAGAAGTGCCTGAAAACTACAACAGGTACATTAATTGGTAGAGGATGTAAGGTACCGTATTTGTTCAAGTATAATATGTAAAATTTAATCCATAAAATCATCCATAAAGTTGGGAGCAGTATTATACTCGGATAAATATTTTTACTTATGTATTTTAACTGAAATAACTGCAAAATGCCTGAGTCCGGAAATGAGACCGCATTGTAAAAAGCAGTTGAAACGAGCTTACCTCTGACACTCCTCCGTGCTTCAGAGCGAGATAGTAACAGATCCAAGCAGGCGACATGATGTAAAAAAAGAGGAAAAATATTCCTGCACCTTAGTAATGATAACGAACAAATGACATTAGCGTGTGACCGAGCCGCTGCTGGAACAACAACAAACATGTTCGTCTG
>NW_013953434.1:32624-34240 GCF_001266775.1 Austrofundulus limnaeus
TGTGTGTGTGTGTGTGTGTGTGTGTGTGTGTGTGTGTGTGTGTGTGTGTGTGTGTGTGTGTGGACTGGTATTCCCTACGTTGTTGGATAGTTTCTTGGCATACACACCTTGTGGGGACCCAATGTTACTTATGGGGACCTGAGTCTAGTCCAGTGTTTCCCAAAGTTGGGGTCGGGACCCAAAGTGGGGTCCCGAAACATCAAGGTGGGGTCCTGAAAAGATTTTCTGAATTAATTACATTTTTGCCTTAGTTGTTACAAAGGAGTGAGGTTAGTATATTTGAAATGGATAAATGTAGTATAAAAATATTGCATGCACCAATACATGTACCTGTATCGAACCGTATCAAACAAACATGACCTTTTGACTACCACTGTCATGTCTTCTAACTAACTGAACTTTGTTCTGAAAAATATTTTTCTAGAGACAAATTCTATATTAGCTTCAATAATATGTCCCATGCAGATGATGCTGACAAAGCAGTCTGTTGTATTCTGTTGTGATTCATATAAAAAGGAAATAATCATTAACATAATTTTCCTTTTTAAAGGTATTTTATTTGAAGTGTGTATCATCATACCTTCTGTGATCTGTCATTAGTTTTCACACCAGCTTTAATTTAACTGATTGTTCTTCTTTCTTTCTCCTGAGCAGAAGGAAAGCAACAGCTTCATGTGACCACACAACTCTGTCCAGTTAGCATATTTCTCCCCGAAAGAAATATTTTTACTTCAGACAGAGACCTGTTTTTGTTTTGTCTAAAACACACAGCTGAGCCAAACTGTAAGAAGCCAGTTTGAGTTAGTGCTGATTGTGCTGGAGCTAGAGGCTTCAGGGCAATAACCATCTGAGGGGGAAAATGTAATTTTTGATTACTGCAAACGGAAAGTTTGTGCCGACCCGGCGGAGTCTGATAAGGCTGCTTTGTGACAGGAAGCCAAGCCGTCTCAGTGAGTTCGTACAAACTTCTTTGAAAGGATCTCCAGGGCAGACCTGAATTATCTGGACCTCAGAGTCCGGCACACAAGCCTACACCTCCAATGAGACAAATGTGTTGAGCTGATGAACTGTACCCAATCTAAGACCTTACACACACGGTTCACAGAACAACCTGGTTAAACAGCCGAGGCAACTTTGATGTTGTCCTTCTGATCTGCAGTAAGATTAAAATCACTAATAAACAATCTGACCAAGACCTTAACACCTTCTCTCCAAACAGACAAAAACAAAGGTTTTAACCTGGCTCTCTCGTCAATTAATTAATAAAAGAAAATTATTTCCTTTGGGAAAATATATTTTCATTCTATAAAGGTTCAAATATCCAGACGTTATCTTAGACATATAACATCAAGTCTACATTAACTTCCATTTTAACTGTTTTATAAACCTTATTGCTTAATCTTTGTTGTTATTTTTACTGTTTTTAGCCATGATACAATTAAAGCTGCTGTATGTAGTTTCTTGGGTACCCAAAAACTTAGAAAATTTTGAACAGAAACAACCTTGTAGTCCCTCCCCCTGCTCTCAGCTCCCCTTCCTAGGCTCCCCCCCCACAGCAGGGCCCAGATACGGGAACGCGCACGGTTGTAAACCGGAGGTGAGCCACACCGTAACAC
>NW_013953434.1:37134-39950 GCF_001266775.1 Austrofundulus limnaeus
GTCTAATATCAATCTGTCAGGAGATAGTGACAGAATGAAAAAATATGTAAAAAATACATTTTTAGAAAAGTTACATACTGCACCTTTAAACTGATTCTTACTATATTTTTGTAATAAATTTCCATAAAACACGAAGCTGGTTCCTCATCTTTGAGTATTTTGGCCTGAGACAAGCATTCAATGGATATCGTGTGAGTCTGATTAAAAAGGGTGAATAAATATTGGTCAATAAAATGACCTGGGGCTCTAACAGGTGTAAGTGCAGGACAGAAACAGTCAATCACTCTGTCTGTTTCTCTCCTAACAACTCACTACACATTTGACCTGTGGACTTAAAAAATGCAAGTCTTGCTTTATGATGTATAATTGTTCCATTGTGGAAAAAGAAGAGTGTAAATAAAAGCAGAAGTGACACAACCTGAATGTTTCACCTCAGCAGCTGAATGACAGGATCAGTGTTGTTCACATGCTGCTCTACATTTTCCTCCTGTTCCTCACAGAATCAGTGTTTTCAGGTTTGTTCAAAGCTCTGACATGTTACAGCTGGTTCACATTCCAATCTGCCAGAATATAATAGTTTAAGAAAACCATTTAAACTCCACCTTCTAATCTAAGCTGTGTGATTATCATGTAGAGCATGAGTCATCTGATGCTGCTGCTCCAGAAACAAACAGCAGGTGAAGAAACATTTACATGATTTATTACCTTCTTTATGTCTGATAGTTTCCTGAACACATGTTCTTGTTACTTGTTACCTAAGTGCTGCATTTGACACTGTGGATCCCTATATTTTACTGGATAGACTTGAACACTTTACTGGAATCACTGGAAATGTACTTTCATGGCTGAAATCGTATCTGTCTAGTAGATCTCTGACTGTTACTTACTTACTAATGATATATCCACACAATCCTGTTCTCTGACCATTTTTTAATAACCTTTGAGTTTACATTAGCTAACTTTATAGCTACTGAGAGTAAATTTCATTATAGTAGATGTTTATCAGAGAACGCCATAGCTAAATTTAAAGAATCTCTTCCATCTTTGTTTTCCTCTGTCTTACAAAATACTGTAACAGAGTACAGTAACTTAGATGGTCTTGTTGATAATATTACAACTTTAATGCAAACCTCTCCTGATGGAATTGCTCCACTAAAAAAGAAAGCTATCGATCAGAGGAAGCCAACTCCTTGGTTTAATTCAGAGTTACGTTCTTTAAAACAGGAATCTAGAAAACTAGAGAGAAAATGGCGCTCCACTAACATAAAATAATTTCATTTAACCTGGAGAGACAGCTTGCTAACATATAAGAAAGCCCTTCATAAAGCTAGAGCTGTATACTATTCATCTTTAATAGAAGAGAATAAAAACAATCCTAGGTTTCTGTTCAGTGCTATAGCTAGACTAATGAAAAGTCCTATCTCTGTTGAGCCATGTATCCCTATAACTCTAAGTAGTAATGACTTCATTAGATTCTTTATAGATAAAATAATTTTATTAAGGAATACAATTCATGCCAAATGTCAAGGCAGATGGCCGCCTGCCCTGAGCCTGGTTCTGCTAAAGGTTTCTTCCTGATTCACAGGGAGTTTTTCCTCTCCACCGTTTGCTCAGGAGGGGAGACTGTGATGAAGTGAGTCAAAGCAGCCTGCTGGTTTCTTCTTTAGATTGTTCTTTTTATGTACAGTGCCCTGAGACAACGTATGTTGTGACTTGGTGCTATGTAAATAAAATTGAACTTGAACTTACTTTTAACGATGAGCTGTCTGCGACCGGCGCTGTGAAGCATGGGGTCCCTCAAGGGTCTGTGCTCGGCCCCCTGCTCTTCTCACTTTATCTTTTGCCTCTTGGTCTTCTCCTGCATTCATTTAAAGTAACGTTTCTCTGTTATGCTGATGATCTACAGTTGTATATGCCCTTCTCTGTTGGAAACTGTGTCAACTTGACTAAGCTGGAGGCCTGTCTATCGACAATTAGGGGTTGGCTATCTAACAATTTCCTGATTCTCAATGTTGCAAGACTGATTTAATTGTTATTGGACCTCAGAAGTTCCATGGCTTGTCCCAGACTATTACAATGAAAAATGACAATCAGGTCATCAACTGTCGGGAAAAGGTCAGAAACCTGGACGTGTGGTTTGATCCTATGCTTTCTTTTGAGTTTCACTTAAAGAAAGTTACAAGATCTGCCTTTTATCATCTTAGGAACATTGCCTAAATCTGGCACAGTCTTTCATTTGATGATGCTGAGGTTCTTATCCACGCATTTGTGACTTTGCGCATCGATTATTGTAACTCTCTTCTTTCTGGGTCTGCAGATGGTCCAAAATGTTTCTGCCCACATTTTAACTAATACTGGGAAATATGAACACATTACCCCTGCGTTGCCATCTCTTCACTGGTAGCCTTGTCAGGTTTTAGCTGATTTTAAGGTCTTGCTGCTCACCTACAAGGCTTTAAATGGTCTGGCGCCCCATATCTCACTGACCTCCTGCACCCCTACAGTATGTTCTACCTTGTTACTGGCCTTTTATTAATTCCAAAAGCCAGAAGAAAAACTATTGGTGAACATGCCTTTTCCTTTCACGCCCATTCTCTGCGGAAGAATCTCCCTCAGGACATCAGGCAGGCCTGTTCTGTGGGGGTTTTTAAAGCAAAGTTAAAGACTCACTTGTTCACTGTATCTTATGTGTTTTAATGTTTTATTTCATTTGTTGCATTTGAACTGTTGTTGTGCTTTTATCTCCTACTACTGTTCAGCACTTTGTCTGAAAGCGCTTTATAAATAAAGTTATTATTATTATTATTATTATTATT
>NW_013953434.1:40780-46934 GCF_001266775.1 Austrofundulus limnaeus
GACAGAGTATCTCAGGTAGGACAGAGGGTCTCAGGTAGGACAGAGTGTCTCAGGGAGGATAGGGTGTCTCAGGTAGGACAGAGTATCTCAGGTAGGACAGAGGGTCTCAGGTAGGACAGAGTGTCTCAGGGAGGATAGGGTGTCTCAGGTAGGACAGAGTATCTCAGGTAGGACAGAGGGTCTCAATTACGACAGAGTGTCTCAGGTTGGATAGATGGTCTCAGTTAGGACAGAGTATCTCAGTTAGGACAGGGTGTCTCTGGTAGGACAGAGTATCTCAGGTAGGACAGAGTATCTCAGGTAGGACAGAGGGTCTCAATTAGGACAGTGTGTCTCAGGTAGGACAGAGTATCTCAGGTAGGACAGAGGGTCTCAGGTAGGACAGAGTATCTCAGGTAGGACAGAGGGTCTCAATTACGACAGAGTGTCTCAGTTAGGACAGAGTATCTCAGTTAGGACAGAGGGTCTCAGGTAGGACAGAATGTCTCAGTTAGGACAGAGGGTCTCAGGTAGGACAGAGGGTCTCAGTTAGGACAGAGTATCTCAGGTAGGACAGAGGGTCTCAGGTAGGACAGGGTGTCTCAGGTAAGAGATGAAGGTGATGTGCAGGTGTGAAGGAAATATTATAAAATGTTATTTTGAGTACATTCTAGTCAGCTGTGTGAATTTATATCAGAAGTAAATTACTGATATAAAGACATAATCTACAGCATGCTTAACAATTTATTTTGACCAGTATAAAAGTGATAGGCTTATTTAAATTTAACTTGTATTTGTAGGAAGTGGTAGAAATTAGTTTTCATAATTGGGATTTTCCCAGTTAAATAAAGGTCAGTAAATAAATCTGTCAATCCATCAATCATTAGCTTTCTAATCAGTTCCAAACATCCACATATCGATCTTATAAATAAATGTAAAAAACCTCCTCTAAGCTTGTTTGGGATAATTTGTCACATTAATTTAATTATCTGAGTCATAACTGAGTTTAAAAACAGGACGATGCAACTAGTTTAATGAAGAATCTGTCTCCAGTCATTGAATCAGGTGTTTATTTATGTAGGTAAAAGTATCTTTAACAACCTGTTAAAATACATTAGAAATCAGGAAATAGCTTCTAATTTATTCAAAATTTTCTGGGGGAGGACSCCCAGACCCCCCTCCAGTGTGTCCTTWACACACATTAAAAGACTTCTTATGTGAGAGAATAAACCAACACACCTGTGCTCCACCTGTGTGTCTCTAACTACGGTTGATTGTCAAACTGTATTCTTAGTGAGTTTAAAGGCTGATACAGTACACGGTTGAATGACAMTAAACATAATTTCAGTCAATATGGTTTGAYTATTACTGCATCACAACAGAAACYTTTGGTGTTRAGTTGTTGACGGGTGCAGACAGTTAAACTGAGCACACACTGAAGACATGAACAACAGAAAAACCTGGTCGCACAACTGTGGGTGCATCAGACCCCGTCCCCCACGGGACGTCCCCACCAACTTTAAGCACAAAGTTACGCCCTTGGTTAAGGCAACAGGTAATTGGTCACCTTCTCAGGTAAGAAGGCTCTATGAAGGTAAGATAACTCTCCAGGGGACGTCAAAGTTTTACTACATCAGGGGTTTTCACACTCGAAGGTGCACCTCTCCTTGGGTGCACCAGAGGTCTTCAGGGGAGTCATGAGATGAATCGGGAAGTAAAGAAATTAATGTAAGGCTTACCTTGACACTGCGGGTCTTAGATTACATTATGCTTGAATCTTTTAAAATCGTTTGCATGGTGTATCACATTATTATTAAAATGTGACTTCAGGTTGAACTGTTAACAGTTCAGAGGGGCCTGTTATGTACAGAAGAAGGCAGATTCCGTTAATTTTGGGTGATTGGTAAATGGCCAATAATTACACGAGAAACCAGTTTTATCTGCTGATTTTGCCTATCTCCCCAAAGGTCTGAAAATCAAGTGCCACTTTCTCCTTTTTCTCTGTCATGAGAGAGGGCTGACAGATCTACCCACCTGATTACATTTTCACGTGTTAATAGTTACAAGTCACTCAGCGCAGCCATTATGTTGTTGGTTTGGCTGTATTATGCCACTAAAGAAAAAGAACAAAAGGTTGCAGTTTGCAATTCATGTAAGTGATAGTGGAGACACAACCAGATCCGTCAATACTACAAACCTCGTTCACAATTTAAGAAACCACCATGCCATTGAGTATGCAGCATTTGAAGAAAACAATCAAGCTAAGGCTAAAGCTAGTGGAAGGAAGGAGCCAACCAGTGGCGCGCTGTTAGCTCTTATGAGTACTGAAATGAGCAAAGCTACTACGAGCAAAGTTATGGAGTTCATGGCATTAGACGATCAGCCGTTGTCAGTCAAGGACCAAGGTTTCAGAAACTTGATGCAGATATAATGTGCTGAGTTTGAGATAAGTTTCAGACGTTGCATTACTGGAGTTATTCCACCAAGTTTTACAACACACCTGCAGCCTGACAGCCGATGTTAAAAAACTCAGCAACATACATCTGGACTTCTGATTTAAGTTTAATGTCCATGTTGAGTTTTACTGCACAATAGATTGACAAACAATTTGAACGTCATTAAGTACTTTTAAACTGTAAATACATGTCGAGATAGCAGCACGTAAAAAAAGCACTTGATGATGCCAACTTGAAATGTTTGCCCTGCCTGGCACAGACACTGCACCTGGTTGTAAACGAGTGACATTTAGCTCAACATCGCAGATGTTGTGGCAACGGGAAGGAGAATTGTTGAGCATTTTAAGTATTCATTGCTTGCCTATTCTTGACTTCAACATGCAGGAACGAATAGGTCAACCCAGAAAGCGACTGCAACAAGAGGTTTCAACAAGATGGAACAGCACAGTCTACGTGTTGTAGTCACCGGAGCAGAGACGTCCTATGCTGCTGAGCCCGATTTACCAGCCACACTCACAGCACACCAGTGGGAGCTAATGGATAATGTGCTAACCATCTTTGCACCTTCTGAGGAACTCAAAAAGGAGATCAGCTCGTCAACCGCTACAGCAGCAGATGTCATCCCAGCCATCACTGCACTGCCTTTCAGAGAGGCGAGCAAATACAGACCATGGTGTGGGTACACAGCCAAAGCCTCACTGTTGGAGGCTGTTGTGAGAGGATTTGACAACATTGAGCATGAGCCCTGTACAGCTTGGCCACTATTCTTGATRCAAGGCAAGTAACTATAAATACTGTATTTTCTAAACAAAATGACTATTAACCTAATACTATATTTCTATGATCATTTAAATTTAATTAAAAATGAAAAGTGCTTTATTGAAATGCTTTTGTTTTGTTACATGCAAGTCATAAAATATTTTAGTGTATACAAAACACAATGATTGACCCATTTTTCTTTCTTTATGCGAAACAAGGTACAAGAGGGTACTTCTCAGCAGAGATGAAGAATGAAGTGAAAGTGCTCTTTTTGGCCAAACTTGCAGAGAGGGAGACCAGATGAACATCAGTGTTTGAGAAACCAGTCGGAGGAGCATCATCTGGGGTCGGATTTATAAAGCTTACGTACGCACAAAATGAGCCCAGAAACTTGCATACGCCACTTTTCACGCCACGGTTGTGATTTATAAAATCCAAACTTGACGTGAAAATGTGCGGCCCCTCATGCCAGCTCTGACCCATGCGTACGCTCATTTTGGAGACAGGAAGCTGCGACATAGATGATGAAGTGAAGAATTAGAGCCACACTGTGTAATGATCACTGTCAGCTATTTAATTTCACTTCATAATCAGACTTAGATTTTAGATCGACTTTAGCTTTCTTAACAGTATTATTTATGCTTCTGTTGCTGAGCCATAAAGATCTTTGAAACAAAAAACTTAAATCTTAAATCAAAGTTCACACATCTCCATCCATCTCCTTCCTCCTCACAACCCTGACCCAGAGACCCCTCCCCAACAAGAGACATTTCAACAGCATGACAGCAAAAAGCTCGGTTATAGCCATGCTTTGGGTGCGCGCGCCCTCGCCAGCATGGATGTGTTATGAAAGATTCATTTTTTTCAACGTTCATATTTCTCACGCGTGCGGGGTGGGGTGGGGGATGAGGAGATGGTCAGCTGCAGATAACAGCAGGCAGGAGGTGGAGGACAGGGGAGAAGATCGGTGAACTTAACTTTATCTGACTTATTTCATTTTACTTATTGTTTTATAGTCCTGCAGGCTCTGAGAGAAAATTAAAACTGAGTTTTTGATAAAAAATTATTAGATTGCTTTAAACGTCTGTAAATCTGCAAAATGAGGGAAAATCTGTGTCAATTACAGACATACTGTTCATGTGAGCAGTTGTCAGTCAGCACCTGTCATCCTCCAGACACACGACAGAGCGTGTCTGAGCCAATCACTTTTTTTTACATTGATCAGCTGACTGATTTAAATACACCTTAACATTCATGAGTTACTTTGCATTGACTGTTTATGGTTGATTGTGGGCGTGTAGAGGGTAGAACCTGAGGCGGAACCTTGTGTGCAAACTCTGAGGTACGGCTGTGATCTAAAAAAAAGGTGCGCAGAAACATGCGTACGCACGGTTTTATAAATCTGAAATTTTTTTTTGGCGTACGCCATTTTTGCCTTTTGGCCGTACGCTCACTTTTAGTATGGTTTCCATGCAATCTTTTATAAATCTGTCCCCTGAACTGGAACTGCCTGACATACTGAAAAAGTAAGTGAACCCTTTGGGATTACTTGGATTTCTGCATAAACTGATCATTAAATGAGTTCTGATCATCATCTAAGTCACAACAATAGACAAACATAGTCTGCTTAAACTTATACCACACACACACGTACACACGCGCATGCATGCACACACACACACACACACACACACACACACACACACACACACACACAGGGGAACTCTCTTCCTTGCTATTCTATCTGACAAAAGATGAATAGCTTGGTAATGGTAATGGTAATGATAATTGGGGATGGGGAAAACCCAGGTGAGTGGGGGCCTCATAAGTGGGCCCATTGCTCTCCCCAAAAGAAACTGGGCTTTAATCAAATCTTTTTGTCCCTCGGATGAAGGACACCAGGTTAGAAACCGTGTCAAATCTACCTGACAAAAGATTGGTCAGCTGAATAGCTTAAATGCATACAATACAATTTCACAACAACAAAATGTTAGGGGAGAATTAACAATGCTTTGCATATGTTTGTACAGGATGGTGGCTAGGGCAACTCGTCTAGGGTACGAAAACCAGATCAGACCTTCTGACCCTGTACAGACTTTCGTAAAGTCAACAGGGTTGCACAAACATATTAATTCCTACTGCTGCATCTGGATGACTGTATCGATTGTTGATTGAGTAAGCTTATTAACCCAGTTTTTACTTAAATTTGTGGATTTTTACATAGATTTTATAGCCCTCTTGGCTTTTATTTATATTATGTAAAGCATTTTGCTCAAATGTTATTTTTTGAAGGGGTTAAATGAATAAACTTGAATTTGAACATAAAATAATAATTTAATACATTATTTTCTTCATATTTTACAAGAAAACCACCTTTACACTTAAAATGTATATTGCTGCTGGAATCCTTCCTAATCAGGACCAAGAAGTAGGCGTCACCTTACCATATTTGGAAAAAAGTATGTGTGAAGCCCTGGTTGCAGTATCAGTCAAAATACTGGAAGGGGGCGCTATGGGACACACACWCACACAAACTTTGACTGAAAAACCTGTCTTATGGGCCAACCCCAAAAACATCACAGACACCTATATAATAGCTCAAATATTGATTTAAAACAGTTGTTTTTATGGGGGCCTGGACTTTGGTCTCCATAAGGTAACAGGTCCCCATAAGGTGACTGTGTAAACAGCTTCAAGTCCCCATGACATAGGGAATACCAGAACACACACACACACACGTTTGTTTCTTGACCCCGTAGGGACCTTCCATTGACTTCCATTCGTGTTTTTTAGACTTCATATCCTAACCCTGACCATATACTCTAAAATTAACCTCACAGGTACCTACCTGACCCTAAAACTAACCTAAACCTTGGTCCTAAACCTAACCCCACACCTGTAACATGCATTTGGATCACTTCGGTCCCCACCTGGCTGCTTTTTTTTTGTAAAAAATACCC
>NW_013953434.1:46944-59444 GCF_001266775.1 Austrofundulus limnaeus
TCCTAACCCTGACCATATACTCTAAAATTAACCTCACAGGTACCTTACCTGACCCTAAAACTAACGTAAACCTTGGTCCTAAACATAACCCCACACCTGTAATTTGCATTTGGACGAGGCAGCTTTTTTTGGTAAAATTGTCCACACGTTGTAGGAAACACACACACACGCACGCACGCACGCACGCACGCACGCACACACACACACACACATACATTCAGTACACTTAATGCAGTGCAGCAATCACATAAAGAGAAACATGCATTTGAAACTTAACAGATTTTGTAAGCAAAGCCATGCGTATTTCAATGAGCATGAAAAATAAAATACGTATATATTGTCTGCTCTTACCTGTTGACCCACTGATGCGTGGCAGGAAATATTAGTTTCCTCTTAATCCTTACAGACATAGGAGACAAGCCTGTGATCTACCACATAATGTAAATAATTTACTATAAAAATCATCTAAAATGTTTAACTATGCCTTTTAATTAACAAAGACTGTGCCAATACATCAAGTTTTGTCTTATAATAAAGCAATAAATACTTGCTAGTAGGGATATTGTGGTGGACCCTCACTAAATATATTTTTTATTCATTCATTATAGAAATGTATTTTGAAAGCAAATAAAATTAATTCACTTATGATTTTAAATAAATTAACTAATAAATCAGATAGTGATAAAATAAACACATTTCTTTAACTACAGTTTAATACTTAAAAAATATCATCTTACCTCAATCAGAAAAGAGTTAAAAACAACTGGACTTTCAGTTGTAAAGTTGAAGACATTTTGTTTCCCATCCAGGAGGTTTTTTTTTTTTTTTTTCAGTTCAATGTCTGTGGTGAGCTGAGATGCTGGCTTTAATAGATCCACCTGAGAAGCCATGTGAGGACTTGGATTCACATGTAAATGAAATCGTGCTTCACAGTGGAGGTCCTGTGTGACTCCCAAAAGAGGTGGTCACATGCTTGAAGGTGTGAACTATCTTCCTGTCTCAAAGTGCCCTCCTTTTGTCTGTGTGATCACTGAGCTGTTTTTGGTCACATTCCTGACGGTGTGAGTTGTGGTGAAACTGACTGGAAATCTGGCTTAAAACTGCATTGTAAGGTTTTGATAGTTGAAATCTGAGCCCTCCTCCTCTGTTTAGCGTTGGTTTTTCTCATTTCATATAGATGGCTTCCTTTAACCCGCTCTCTCTCTCGAACCATCTGACCTCTCTGTCCAAAATATGAACATTCTGGTCCTCAGATGAGTGTCCCTTGTCCTTGAAGTGTGGAGGTGGACAGCTGAGTCTTGTTCCGAAGCGCTGGCTCTACAGTGTTGAGCCATGCGTCTGTGGAGATGTTGTTTAGTTTCTCCAATATAAAGGTCTGAACATTCCTCTCTGCACTGAACTGCACACACCATGCTGCTCAGTTTGGGTTTGGGCGTCTTGTCTTTGGGATGGACTAAACGCTGTTGAAGGGTTCTGTTGGGTTTGTAATGTACCCGTATGTTGTTTTTTTTGGGGAAAAAAACTACGTGGATTTTTCATCATTTTGCAGGCATACAGAGCAATCTCATGTTTTTTTTCAAGTTTTACAGTTTTTTTCCTTCAAAACCTCAGTTTCAAATTTATTCAACATGTCAGAGCCTGTAGGACATTTAAAAACAACAAATAACACCAAATAAGCAGCTTACAACCTGCTCTGCCACTAGAAATAAGCTCTCCACTTCTTCCATTTTCCTTTTGATTTGTGATGATGTGAAGTCATACATGTATTTACAAGCTTAAATGTCAAATAAAGGGAGACATTTTCTGTGACCTTTACCCTAGATACTATATCATCTTCTGTGTGGAGGCAGGGTTTCCGTAGTGTAGTGGTTATCACGTTCGCCTAACACGCGAAAGGTCCCCGGTTCGAAACCGGGCGGAAACATAACTATGTCCTTTTTTAAGTAAAATTTTTCCACTCAAGTAAAGTTAATTAATTATTACGAATTGATTTTATCTTTTGATTTTTGTTTTCAGGGTAAGCATGCTTTTAGAAATGATAGATGAAAGATAAAAGCAATAACTTTAAAGTTGATTTACTAAAAACTTTTTTAAAAATCCTTCCCATTAAATATTCTGATAGAAATAATTTGACTCCCATAAGTCAAGTTGGGATCATTAAAGCCTAGTTTTACTTTAAAAAACTGTTTCTTTTCAGCTGCATCACATTTGCAGCTGACAGATCTGCTCAGTGTCCACCAGATGGCACCATAATAAAAGTCAAAAAGAAAAAAATAAGTAGGTCCTCTGGATGGGTTCTTCTTTAGTGAAACATTTCATCTCTCGTCCAAGAGACTTCTTCAGTCTGATGAGTTTCAGGTGAACTCAGCCTTAAGTGCACTGCCTCCACATGGTGGACAAAGAGGTCAGTCACATGCAAAACAGGGCCATCGCTTAACAATAGGCTTGATTAGTTATATTGTTCATGGAGGGTCATGTGCCCCATCACCTGACTTACTGGTTTGGATGCTGTGGTTCTTAGGTGTTGTGTCATGTGTATGTAGTGAATGCAGGCAGATACCTGGATGACTGAGATGCATCAGGACATAATAAAAGTGTTTACCTTTTAAATTACGTTCAGTATCTCACTAAATGCACGAAGCACTCACCGTCTGCAGATGGAGTTTGTGAAGAGGCCATTCTACAGTTAGCAGCAGCTAACTAACTAGCCAGTGGCTGTACAGCGCGACCCCCTCCGTTTACCCAAAGCAGCTCAATCCCACGGCTTTGAGCCAATGAACCAAGGGGGTTCATCCACTTGCATCCCTCTCAGCTTGCCCCCAGGAGAGCAGGTCGGATTGTGTTGAAGGCACTGGAGAAGTCGAAGAACATGACTCTCACAGTGCTGGCTGGCTTGTCTAGGTGGGAATAGACTCTGTTCAGCAGATAGATGATGGCATCCTCTGTTCCTAGGCGGGGCTGATAGGCAAACTGAAGGGGATTCAGGTGTGGCTGAACAATGGGGCCTAGTTATTTCAGAACAAGTCTCTCCATGGTCTTCATCAGAACCACTGGCCGGTAGTCCTCGATGTCTTCCATGTCACTGGGACTCTCTGCAGACACGGGTTCATGTTAAAGACATGCTGCAGAGCTCCACAAAGCCAGGTGGCACAGTCTTTAAGCACTCTGGTTGGGGGGGACACCATCAGGACCAGCAACCTTGTTACTGTTGAGTTTCTGCAGCTGACTTCTCACTTTTCAGCAGTGATGCTTACTGTGGGGGAGCTGGGCGGAGGAGGGGTGGAAGTGATAAGTGGAGGAGGGGGGTGAGGTGCGAGGTTTGCTGTTAGAAGAAGGAAGCAGTCTCTCGGGGAGGGAAATGAAACCAGGGGGAGCGAGATTAACTGGCTGCTGAGGGTCATGATCAGAGGAGATCTGGTGGGGGAGGATGGGTCCTGCTGGGTCAAATCTGTTAAAAAACAAATCTAACTTGTTGGCCCTGTCTTCGTCGTATTCCAGGCCTCTGATGTTCTTGGACCTGACGCCAGTAATTGTCCTCATTCCATTGCACACTTCTCTCATGTTGTTGTTCTATAGTTAGGATCGTCATGCGAATGACAACCTATTGCTAAACTGGACTCTTTATTTCTTCTTATTTATTCTTCTTCCGTTTACCAAAATGTGGCCAGAACCGTAAGACGTAGCCCCACAAGATTTACATCGTTTTGACGGGCTCATTCTCGAGAGGTGGGCTGTTATTTGTCTTTCCAGAATAAGTTACCATGGCGACATAATTCACAAAAAAATAACCCCTAAAGCCCCCTATTGACCCATCCAACATGGCGCCCCCATTGGATTGCGTGGGAAGCTGCTCTCATTAATGCAGCCCGAACCGTTGGTCGACTCGTACCCCCATGAAAGTTACATCAAAACGATCAGCGCAGTCTCGAGATGTGTGCTATTACTTTTATTTACACTTACTGTTACCATGGCAACGTAATTCGCAAAAAGAACACTGTCAAAATCCCCATGAAACATCAGGGTTTTGTAACTTCCACCTACAAGGTCACAGCTGCATGATCATTTCTGTGAGTCATAACATACAGGCACTCATCACACTCACGTGGTCATTTGATGACATCACCTTAGCCCCGCCCCTTAAAACAGGAAGTGACTTATTTACCTGCTGGGTGTTTATCTTTACACTGTGACTCCTACAGATCTCTACCTGTGTCTGGTAACACAAGGACTTGATGCTGCATGCTAAACCCAGCACTGACTGGTGGCTGGATTTTGTGGGCGTGACCAACTGGCGAAGATGTTGCCTCGCCGTTTGCATACGTTTGTCTGTAAATCAAACATGCATGATCCGATTTGCACCAAACTTCAGATTTATGATCTTTGATAAACTCTGAAGAGGCCTATAGGATTTCATTGGAGGTTGACTCAACAGCGCCACTTACATTACATAAACACTTTTAGCTCACTGATACATCATCCAATCTGCACCAAATTTGGTATGTGTCATCAGTGACCACTGCTTGCAAAAGCAAGACAACTCAAGATACAAAATGACATGTCAGCCATTTTGAATTTCAGGTTTTTGTGGTTTTCTGACCAACTACCACCCTGCCACCCTACAATTCTACCTGTGTCTGGTGACACAACGATGCTGCATGCTTATCTCAGCACTAACTGTTTCCTGCATTTTGAAGGGGTGACTGAGTGGCGAATTATAATGCCTCGCCGTTTGCAAACATTTGGCTCTAAATCCCACATGCACAATCCTATTAGCTCCAAACTGGAAATCTATGATGTTTCATAACCTCTGAAGAGGACTTCAGGATTACATTCAAGTTTGACTCAGCAGCGTCACCTACAATAGATAAAAAAAATTATAGCTCACTGATACACCATCCATTCTGCACCAAATTTGGTGTGTGTCATCAGTGACCACTGCTTGCAAAATCAAAACAACTCAAGACACAAAATGACATGTTGGCCATTTTGAATTTCAGGTTTTTGTGGTTTTCTGCCTTCCTGCGCCCCTTTCTCATTGGTTTTGATGGTTTTAAGTGGTTTTTGGCCCTCTTACACCCCTTTTGCATGGCTTTTGGTGGTTTTGACTGGTTTTCTCTACTCCTACGTCTCTTTCACATAGTTTTTGATGTTTTTTTTTGGGTCATTTTTACTGGTTTTTGGCCCTCTTAGACACCTTTCACATGGTTTCTGATGGTTTTTAGTGATTTTGGCTGGTTTTCGGCCCTCCTACACCCATTTCACACGGTTTTTGGTTATTTTCAGGGGTTTTACACCCTCCTAGGCACCTTTCATATAGTTTTTGATGGTTTTTGGTAGTTTTCAGTAGTTTTCATATAGGCCCCTTTCACATAGTTTTTGATGGTTTTTGGTAGTTTTCAGTAGTTTTCNTTCATATAGGCCCCTTTCACATAGTTTTTGATGGTTTTTGGTAGTTTTCAGTAGTTTTCATATAGGCCCCTTTCACATAGTTTTTGATGGTTTTTAGTGATTTTGGCTGTTTTTCGGCCCTCCTACACCCATTTCACATAATTTTGGTGTTTTTAAGTGGTTTTCCATCCTCCTAGGCACCTTTCATACAGTTTTTGGTGTTTATTAGGGGTTTTTCAGTGAACATTCATAGTATATACTGTTCATAAATGAGTAATGAAAAAAATAAAATGAGGAACGCTTCACGAATTTGCGTGTCATCCTTGCGCAGGGGCCATGCTAATCTTCTCTGTATCGTTCCAATTTTAGTATATGTGTTACCGAAGTAGCACGTCTTCACCCTGCATCTGAGCGGTTTTTATAGGCCTCCAGTGTGGTTCCCTCTCTCAGTGACGGTTCTACTCAGGAACAGATTTGGGTGAAAAAAAGATGAACACCAGAAGAAAAACAAAACAAAACAATCCCAAGCAATGCACAGAAAAGATTAAACAACAAATTATCTCTATTTATTAGTTATTTTCTGGTTTAGTTCTTATTTTGATTACTTTTGTGTTCGGTTTTAGCTTCTAAAAACATCAGTTGCATGATGGGAAAAGGGGAGGGGCTGTGAGCTGTAAGTCACTCTAGATTGTCTAGCTGTAGCTCTAAGAACAAAAAGCTGATTTCACCTACAGTGTGCTTCAAAAACGGAATCTGTTTGTTCAGATTGAATAAATTCAATTAATAAATGTGTGTTAGATATTGTCTGGGGATCTTAAAATGCCTAAAAAGTATTGCCTTTGTTTGTCCAACAGCAGGAAGTCAAACAAAACTACTTCCAGGTAAAGGAAAATTAACTGTATTACCACCAACCTGCCAGCAGGTGTCAATGTCTTACTACTTTACAGTTTACAGTTTTTCTCAGTTGCTAAAACACATTTCTTGAAACCATACATCTATTTCTCTAAACTGTAAAAACAAAACCCAATTTTCAAACTACTTTTACAAAACCTCTGACTCTTCCAGCAAAACCAAACTACAGCCTGAAGAAGTTGAAACTGAGCTGAAAATGTTTTCCAAAATTATTTTTGTAAGTTAAATTTGAAAAGCTGAAAGAAGAAAAAAATGCAGAAAAACAGTAAAAAGGAGCAAAAATATAGCTGAAATAGCATAAAGAAAGCTAAAGGCTAAAATAGCTGAATATAGCAGAAAGCAACTGTATGAAGCATAAATAACTCAAATTAGCAGAAAGAAGCACAAAAAAGCAAAAAAATGGCAGAATAGTAGAAGAAAGAAGTTTAGCTGAAATATCTGAAAAAGGCAAAAACTAGCAAGAAAGTAGCTAGAATTTTCACAAGGGATTTAATAGGAGCAAAACTGGAATATAATGTGTAAGGTTCTGTAACATTTAGAAACATTATTAAAAAATTTAAGGATGTTGTAAAAAACTCCATTCATTTCCAATGGGAAAAAGTAGCCAACATAGCTTTGGCTACAATTTTTCCATTTTTTGAGGTTTCAAAATGTGATAGAGCTTGCTCTCAGCTACCAGGACATCAGTCCTGAGCGAGAATGTTTAATAGCAAAAGTGTTATTGTAACTCAAACTTGAATAGTTGAAAGAAGGAAAAAAGCATAAAAATAGTTTAAAGAGAGCAAAAATGTAGCTGAACTAGCATAAATTTTAGCTACTTTCTTGCTATTTTTAGCTTTTTCCCCAATTATTTAAAATTCTAAATATCTGAAATTCTTCTTCCTTCTACTATTCTCCTGTCTTTTTTTTTTTTTTTTTTTTCGTGCTTCTTTCTGCTTATTTGAGTTATTTATGCTTCTTACGGTTGTCTTATGCAATATTCAGCTGTTTGCTGCAATTTTAGCTAAAGTTTAGCTGTTATAAGCTAAAGTTAGTTTAAATTACTTGAATTTGGCCAATTTTTGATATAATGAGCTATAAATCAATATATATTTACCTGAGACTTAGCTCTATCATAAATAGCAGCTGAAAAAAAATCCAAGATGGCAGCCAAAGCTAGTTTTAAAGGCCTTTTACTGAGCCAATGTTTGAGATTTTGACATGGAAACTGATGTCCTGGTAGCTGAGATCAAGCTCTATCATATTTTGAAGCCTCAAAAAAATTGAACAATTGTAGCCAAAGCTATGTTGGCTACTTTTTCCCATTGGAAATGAATGGAGTTTTTTACAACATCCTTAAATTTTGTAATAATGTTTCTAAATTTTACAGAACCTTAAACATTATATTCCAGTTTTGCTCCTATTAAATCCCTTGTGAAAATTCTAGCTACTTTCTTGCTAGTTTTTACCCTTTTCAGATATTTCAGCTAAACTTCTTTCTTATACTATTCTGCATTTTTTGTGCTTCTTTCTGCTAATTTGAGTTATTTATGCTTCTTACATTTGTTTTCTGCAATATTCAGCTATTTTAGCCTTTAGCTTTTTTATGCTATTTCAGCTATATTTTTGCTCCTTATTACTGTTTTTCTACATTTTTTTTCTTCTTTCAGCTTTTCAAATTTAACTTACAAAAATAATTTTGAAAAACATGTTCAGCTCAATTTCAACTTCTTCAGGCTGTAGTTTGGTTTTGTTGGAAGAGTCAGAGGTTTTGTAAAAGTAGTTTGAAAATTGGGTTTTGTGTTTACGGTTTAGAGAAATGGATGGACGGTTTCAAGAAATGTGTTTTAGCAACTGAGAAAAACTGTAAACTGTAAAGTAGTAAGACATTGAAACCTGCAGGCCGATTAGTGGTAATACAGTTAATTTTCCTTTACCTGGAAGTAGTTTTGTTTGACTTCCTGCTGTTGGACAAACAAAGGCAATACTTTTTAGGCATTTTAAGATCCCCAGACAATATCTAACACACATTTATTGATTGAATTTATTCAATCTGAACAAACAGATTCAGTTTTTGAAGCACACTGTAGGTGAAATCAGCTTTTTGTTCTTAGAGCTACAGCTCACAGCCCCTCCCCTTTTCCCATCATGCAACTGATTTTTTTCGAAGCTAAAACTGAACACAAAGTAATCAAAAATAAGAACTAAACCAGAAAATAACTAATAAATACAGACAAGTTGTTGTTTAATCTTTTCTGTGCATCGCTTGGGATTGTTTTGTTTTGTTTTTCTTCTGGTGTTCATCTTTTTTTCACCCAAATCTGTTCCTGAGTAGAACCGTCACTGAGAGAGGGAACCACACTGGAGGCCTATAAAAACCGCTCAGATGCAGGGTGAAGACGTGCTACTTCGGTAACACATATACTAAAATTGGAACGATACAGAGAAGATTAGCATGGCCCCTGCGCAAGGATGACACGCAAATTCGTGAAGCGTTCCTCATTTTATTTTTCCATTACTCATTTAGAAACAGTATATACTATGTATGTTCACTGAAAAACCCATAATAATCACCAAAAACCATCAAAAACTATATGAAACGTGCCTAGGAGGATGGAAAACCACTTTAAAAACACCAAAATCATATGAAATGGGTGTAGGAAGGCTGAAAAACAGCCAAAATCACTAAAAACCATCAAAAACTATGTGAAAGGGGCCTATATGAAAACTACTGAAAACTACCAAAAACCATCAAAAACTATTTGAAAGGTGCCTAGGAGGGTGTAAAACCCCTGAAAACCACCAAAAAACGTGTGAAATGGGTGTGTGCTCAGGACGACATGGGCCAAGGTGGACATGTATACACGGGCTTGGACCCCGGTCATAACTGCTTTGCAGTTCTAGTTATTATTGAAACTCTATGATTTGGTTGATTATAATATTTTACAGGTTATGTATAGGGCTAGACTACAGCCCCCAGGTGCCTGAACAACCGCTCCTTTCTGGTTTTCTCAGCTTTTCTCACCTGCAGCTTGCAGTGGAGCCCGACTACGGCCCCCAGGTGCCTGAAGCTCTGCTCCACTATGGTTTTCTCAGCTTCTCTCACCTGGTACTTGCAGTAGAGCCAGTCTAGAGATCCAGGAGGCTGATTCACAGCTCCATACCCAGTCATCATTGCTCCTGCCCCGGTCTGGACCCAGACCCTGGCCCCCACTGGACCTGGGTCTGGGGCCAGACTGGTTTTTGTACAAAGTCCACACTTGTTATTTTTGCACTAAGTCCAAACCTCCATCCTCCTCACCCACCCTCACCTCTTCTACAGGCCCACCTAAGGTGCACCTGCTCCGGACTGGACCCCAGTCACAGGCCCCTTATCAGCCTGGTTCTAAGTCCACTCTGATTTTTTGCACTAAGTCCAAACCTCCAGCCTCTTCACCCACCCTCGCCATCACCACAGGCCCACCTAAGGTGAACCTGCTCCAGACTCCACCCCAGTCAAACATCCCCACTCACCTGCAAGGCCTGGCTCCAGCGGCGATCACCTCACGAACGATGCTAGGATCAGGCAGGGGTGCAGCCTCCACCTCCCTGGGTCGGTTCTGACACGACCCGGGAAGAATGAAGGCTTGTGGTGCGTTCACACCGAACGCGATTTCAGCGTCAGGAGCAGCAGGTTTACATACAAAGTCTATGGTGGACGCGCTTCAAGCAACGTCAGGAAGTTCTGCGGCGCCTCAAGAGCGATTAGAGCAGCGCGATTTGAATGATTTGGACGATCTGAGCGTTCGACGCGCTGAGGCGCAAATCGCTGAAGTTAGAAAATCTGAACTTTTGCAGCTCGACGCGCAGCATCAACCAATCAGAGAGACTCCACTGTGTGACGTAGCGACATATTTCCCGACGGGACAGTTTACTGAATGATGTCCACTAACCTGAAACAGACAGAGAGGAGCTCTTTAGCTAAAATGAGTGCCTGCAGTCGTGTCCTGATCCGCAGGAATGCGTGACAGCGACTCATCAGACTGGAAAAATAGTCCTGAAAGCGAGCTGTGAGCCTCTACTCTGAATTATCTGGTGAATTAATTATGAATTAATTATCTGATGAACGTGACATGCTCTGGCTCTCTGTAAATAAAGCAAAGCCACTTCCTCGTCCGACATTAAACAGAGCCCGACAGAGGAGGGAGGGGCGGGGAGGCTCTGCCGTGCAGCTCTTCAACAGCTGACCTGCGTCTGACCTCAAAGTGCACAAGCTTCAAACTTCAGCGTTGGCTGCAATTTTGAAGCTGAAATTGCATTCGGTGTGAACGCACCATAAGTTCCGGCCCTGATCGGCTCTGCTGCTGACGCTCCGGCTGGGGAGAAGCCCTCGAGTAAAGCCTCCAGGCTTCTTCCCCAGATCCACTCCGACCGTCCCCGAAGATGAGCATCTTCAGCCTGATCCCGTGCTCCAGGACACCTCCCGACAGCTACCTCCAGGACCCGGCGCACTTCCCGAACCTGCGTACCCACCCTTAAGCACCCCTCCTGGGTTATAGAGTATAGCAGCACCCCCTGGGGAGGGTCGTGGCCCTGGTCAGGCCAAACCACACCTGTGGGATAGGCGAGGCCGGACTTCGCTCCTGCTCCTCCGGGGTGAGGCCGCCTCTGCGCAGAGGGTGGCTCTTGCTGAGACCGGAATGGTAGGACATTTGGGATGGTAGTACATAACAGTGATCTCCAAACAACCTTATATTCATATCTTTAAAAAAAATCATTCAAAGTAGTTTGGCATATGGCAAGCTTCTCATAGTTTCCCCAGGAACTATTATAGTTTTGTTTTAGTTTTCATTTATTTCAGTTAGCTAAAATACTTTTTTTATTTTAGTTTTTTGTGTTAGTTTTAGTAAACTATAATAACTCCGGTGGGGTGTAGTTTTTAAAAAAAATCAAATTAAGTGTTGCAGGCTTTGTTTGAAGGACTGGAGCAGCAGCTGCAGAAAGAAGACAACATCAGACTGAGCCTGTTCCAGTGGACTGCTGACAGATGTGTCCTCTAAAGGAGACGTCCTCATCCTCACTGGTGTCTGGTTCTGGATGGTGTCCAGAAGCTCCATGCTGTGGACTCCAGCAATTCCTGATCTGTGGGGTCACCAAGCAGGGAGGTGGGGATAGGACATGCCTGTGCACCAGAGGCTGAAGGACAGAAGACATGTTTCAGAAACAGATCGACGTGTTCTGTGCAGCTCACACTCAGATTGAATCGTGGATCAGGGAAGGCACTGTGGTGGGACACTACAAGACAAACAGGTGCTGCAGGGGAAGTGATGAGTGACATTTTTCTGAAACAAAATATATATACAGTATTTACTGGACTCAAACGGTTTCACCTCTGGTTCATCCCTTTTTCATAATATTTGTGACAGTTGTACAGACTAAAAACTTTGGATTTCAGAAATTATAAAATAATGAGAACAGAAAAAAGGTTGCATTAATACAATAAAAGTTCTTCTGTCCATAGAGTTAAGATGAACTCAGACATTTTCAGAAGAATGTCAAACTGCAGAGCTCATAAAAATGTGAATAATGAGGTGATTCACAGGCTTGATCACAGAACTGTTTAAAAAGAAAAAAAAAATACTGAGAATAAAAACAGACTAAACCCAGAAACTTTCAGTTTCACAGATTTAAGTGTTAAATCTTGTTTTGTCCTGTTGTAAACAATCGTTTCTAGAAAAAAAAACCACTTCTCTAAAGTGCAAACACAAAACCCCAATTTTTAACTAGAGAAATTGCATTTCCTGTGAAAATGCTAGTGTGAATTTCTGTTTGCTGAAAACTTTAGCTGAAAGCTGCTGAATCTGAGCGAGAATGTTTAATAGCAAAAGTGTTTTTGTAACTCAAACTTGAATAGCTGAAAGAAGGAAAAAAAGCATAAAAATAGTTTAAAGAGAGCAAAAATGTAGCTGAACTAGCATAAATTTTAGCTACTTTCTTGCTATGTTTAGCTTTTTCCCCAAATATTTAAAATTCTAAATATCTGAAATTCTTCTTCCTTCTACTATTCTTCTGTCTTTTTTTTTTTTTACTTTTTCGTGCTTCTTTCTGCTTATTTGAGTTATTTATGCTTCTTACGGTTGTCTRATGCAATATTCAGCTGTTTGCTGCAATTTTAGCTAAAGTTTAGGTGTTATAATCTAAAGTTAGTTTGAATTACTTGAATTTGGCCAATTTTTGATATA
>NW_013953434.1:65268-66405 GCF_001266775.1 Austrofundulus limnaeus
TTTTAATAACAGCTAAAGGTGACATAGATACTTTATTATGGTATAGTATTTAAATATATGCTTGAGAAACATAAAATTGTCCCTTTAACAACTCAGATGACATTGTGATTTTTCTGCAACTAGCAAACAGGAAGAACCGGTTTGTGTCAAAAGCAGTATCAACGGTTATTCCCTCTGCCCTCACTCAACAGATGACTCAGTAACAGCAGAGTGACTCAGCAGTGCACACTTTAATGTTTTTTATTTCTCTGGAACATGACTGTTTTATGAAAATGCATTTTCTTTTAAACCTAAATTATTTGCAGTTAAAAAGTTGAGCTTCATTTTTTGGTTCTTGAAGACATTTTACTCTCATCCAAAACACTTCTTCAGTTCTGGTTTGAGGTTAACCAAATCAGTGAGATCAGCAGTATCACTGATCCGCCCATCTCCTATGCGAGTTATTGTCACTTGTGAGGTGTCATGTTTGTGTTTCAGTCACATGTTTAAACGTTTGAAGGTCAGTGAAACTAACTGTATACAACTGAAACCGGACCCCTGTTTAATCTTGGGATTTCCAGTTTTCTATAAGTGCCTTCACTTTGCCCAGAACATGAACATTATTGTTCTCAAAAATATCCCTTATTATGATGGTGAACTGCTGAGTCATGTCCTGAAAATCTGGTTGTGTTGTTCATTTGTCTGTTGGGAGGTCATGTAATTTCTCTTTTATGAGGTGCTCAAACTTTTTTATTTTGCATCATCCAGGAGGCACCCTTACCAGATAAACCACGTCAACTTGAAGCACTGGATGCAGTTTTTGACACACAAAACGCGTCGTCTGAACGCAGCATTACAGCTCACCTTCCTCCTCACCACAAACCGTCTTCATTAGCTATGTAGGAGGTGAGCTTAAAGTGAATCAAGCTTTTCCCACATCTCTCATACACAAGGTTATGAGGAAACTTTTACCAAGGTATTTCTCATTACTTCTTAATATCTTGACTGTGCGAAGTGAAAAGTGACACAATAAGTGAACGATCAGACGAGTTCAATTTGATTCATAAAAGACTATGCAATCATTTATTTACACAAATTGAACAGATCACAAGTTACACTTGATTGTGGTTATTCCTATAACAAGCGTCAGAGTTAAAT
>NW_013953434.1:66495-69311 GCF_001266775.1 Austrofundulus limnaeus
TAACAACCAAACAATTTTACTGGCACTTTTAGCTTAAAGGAGGAAAGTAAGATTAGTATGTTACTACGACTTTTACTTTTATCAAAGTGTGGTTCAACCGGAACTGCACATCTTTTCTAAGCTCAGGTTCCACATGACACGTCACTCCGAACACATCAGCTTTTACCTGATGATGACTTCTTAAGGCACCCTCTGGGTAGGAGCTGGCTCGCCTCCGATCAGTCAGGGAACTGATGTTGGCTCGCTTACCGGTCATTGGCGAACAAGTGTTTTCCCAAATGAATCACGAACAGAAGAGATTGTTCTGTCCATTATCTGATTAAGAGAACTGAGGGGTTCTCTTCCACGGTTAGAATGACCTGTCATGGCCTAAACAGAGTTCAGTTTGTGACAGAGTTCCTGTCCTCTCGTCAGGCCTGTCTGAGGCCAGCCTCGAGGCAGTAAATCTTGTTTCTTCACTCGAGGTGACCCCTAGAGCTACACAAATCCATCTGTCAGTAAGGGTTGCCAGATCTGACAGTTTCAGTTTCAAGCCCTATATAAAATCCATAATACTAAAGAAAGAAGAGCACAAATCTCAACTTCAGCGTAAAATTTTGCTTTGTATTTTTATTTGTAAATTCTTGTAAAAGTAACCTAGATGTATCATGTGTATATATTGACATTGCTTTACCTATCAAAATAATGCAATTATTAAATTAATGCCCATTATAAGTACTTTATTTTATAACAACATGTCTCACTTTAACAACAAAAAAATCCATTTGAAAATCCGATCAAAATTGACCAAGTTATGGTTATTTAAATATAAAAAACACCATACATTCATATTAAGAGCGGGCAAACTCCCCGACCCAAGGTGGCTGCCATGTGAGGACGTCTGTCTCCATTGGCCAACAGCGGGTATGACTTATGACCTTTATATACAGTATATATCTATGGTTTTGAGTAGAAGCTGTTTTGGGTGCGGTTAATGAACATGCAGATGGGCTGTTCTGTGCCATGTGTCGACCAATTAACCTCTGAAAATTAAAAAAAAAATAAACAATCAAAAATAAATAAAAAAGTACAAAAACAATATGACCCCCACATTGCATGGATGATATAATAAACAACTAGACTGGATTGAGGTAGAAGGACTGCGAATCCTCCTAGCTCTAAATGCATTAAGAGCTAGGAGGTTGCTCTGAGGGGAATACAGACAGCTTCTGCATCTCCAGGGAACTCCAAGTTCCAAGAACTACTCGAGCAGCTTTACTCATCCTTCTTGGTAACAGGTAGTGGGTGACAATTTTACCACCACTTAAATGTCTGCGACCATCTATTTTAACTGACAAATAATAAACTTTCTGTTTTCACTGTCTCATGCGCATATTAGTTTTGCCTGAAAACAACATTCTTTGCTTGGCTTACCCCTCCTTAAACTGCTCCTTGCTCTCAACAAATTCTTGATTCAAAAATCCTTAAAGCAACCCATTCTATTACACAATAAGCACAATTATTTACCAGGTTTTACCTTCTCTTTCATGGACATAAAGAGACGAGGCTGGTTTGACTCAAACAAGGCAGATGACAAAAACATGGAGGAAGAAACTTGTTCATAAACAAATTTGTCTTTGACATGAACTTGAGGAATACCCACTGGAGCACTGAGGCAGAGCTGCATTTCATCAAGCAACAAGTGGAGAATACTGGTGTGCATGTGTGCATATGTACAAGATCACAAGGGATTATGATGTGGCTGATGAGCTGCACCACACGTGATGAAGCAAGGTAAAAACAGGTTCAAATTGTGACAGTCTTATTATCTTTCCTGTGTGTCTGTAGTTTGTGTCTAACGATAGATCATTTGTTCACTCCAAGAAAGAACAGTTAATAGGCTGTAACAACGGTTACACCTGCCTACAAGTAATCTGATATTCACCACGAGCTGAGCAGGAAAGACATGAAAGCTGTGTGTCGAGCATTGATGTGGAAGAAGATACAGATCTTGTTGGCCAACAAGAGGAACGCAAGAACAACAATAGAGAGAATTTCCAAAGTTTAGCTTTTTTGAGTTTATAAAAGCCAGTCAGACATAAACCAGACTGTTCAAAGAGGCATTTCAAACATCAAACACATATTTTCTGGATCTGCTTCATTTGTCTCTAATGAATGGTTATGTGCCACAGAGCTTTAAGGTTGCCGTAATTAAACCTAAAGAAACCTGATCTTGATTCAGGAGTTCGGGCCAAACATAGACCAATATCTTATCTCCCATTCATCTCAAAAAATTTGTGAAAATAGTTGCAAACATCTTGACAGAAATCTATTTGAGGAGTTTCAGTCAGGGTTTAGAGCTTATCATAGCACAGAAACAGCACTGGTGAAAGTTGCTAATGATATTCTCATGGCCTCAGACAGTGGACTTGTGTCCATTCTTGTCCTGTTAGATCTCAGCGCTGCATTTGATACAACTGATCACAACATTTTATTACGTAGACTTGAACTTGATATTGGGATTACAGGAACAGCTCTAAAATGGTTTGAGTCTTATTTAACTGATAGATTTCAGTTTGTTAATGTTAATAATGAATCCTCTTCTTACACTAAATTTAGTTATGGAGTTCCTCAGGATTCAGTGCTTGGACCAATCCTCTTTACTTTATATATGTGAGGATCTCACAGTCACACTCCTGATTGGTCTGGCAGCTAACAGGCAGCAGCTGGTGGTAATCTCCCTGATGAGCCACTGGGCTTTATAAGGCTTCCTCTGAGGACACAACAACGCTGGAACATATCATACACTTGGGTATGGTTCTGAGCCACCTCTAGAG
>NW_013953434.1:70911-89783 GCF_001266775.1 Austrofundulus limnaeus
CCTCTGCTCATACGCCTGCCTGCCTACATCAAATGCCGACCATCTCCTCCAAGAGCCTGAAACAATCATCATCTGTAAATACTCACCTGACTCACCGTGCACTCCTGGACTTCCCTCTCATCCATTCCTCGTGTTCTTCTCCAAACCGTAAGCTGCAAAACAAACATCAAAATAATTCTTATTCTCAAACTACTCAACCTGCAACTAATTCAACCCCTTCCTGTCATCAACAGTGAAACCCTGGACCTACCCTTTTCCCCTTCACTTGTAAATAAACATTCACCATTTTTGTATTTCTAGTCTCCTGTGTCTGATTACTTTCTGGTTGCACATTCTTGACAATTTGCTAAA
Organism: Austrofundulus limnaeus; assembly: GCF_001266775.1. NCBI lineage: Eukaryota > Metazoa > Chordata > Actinopteri > Cyprinodontiformes > Rivulidae > Austrofundulus > Austrofundulus limnaeus. The sequence continues at coordinate 71,263 of NW_013953434.1, forward strand.
CCATGATAATATATGTTTCCATTAGGCAAAGTTATTGAACAGCATGGGATAAATTTCCATTGTTATACTGATGATACTCAGTTATATTTATCCATGAAACCTGACGAAGCTAATCAGTTACTTAAACCATAGGTTCTCAAACTGGGGTCCATGAGAGGTATCTTGGGGGTCCTCAGAAAATTTCACTAAATTGTTAATTTGGTTTTTATTTTTAATAATGCATGGAGAACAATGAACTAATAAAATAACATAGTAAACATAATAAAAATATATATATTGCCATGGCAATTAGGGGTTGAAATTACAATAAATTATCTTTTAAAACAGTATGGAGTTTATGAGGGGGTCCCTGGAATTTTTTTTGTCCCTTGTAAGGGGTCCCCAGACCCAAATGGCTTGAAAACCCCTGACTTAAATTACAATCATGTCTCAAAGACATAAAATCCTGGATGACTCTTAATTTTCTGCTTCTAAACTCAGATAAGACAGAGGTTATGGTTTCTGGACTTGAACATCTTAGGAATAAACTTTGCAGCGTTTCACTTCCCCTGGATGGCATTAATCTGGCCTCCAGTTCTAATGTAAAGAACCTTGGTGTTATTTTTGATCAGGATGTCATTTAACCCCCAAACTAAAAATGTCACCAAGACTGCCTCCTTCCACCTGTGTAATATCACTAAAATCAGAAACATCTCGTCCAAAAGTAATGATGAAACTGATCCATTCATTCACCAAGTCTAGGATGGAGGCAATTCTTTATTATCAGGATGTCCACAAAATTCAGTTGATCCGAAATGCTGTTGCTAGAGTTCTAATGAGAGCTGGAAGGAGAGATCATATTTCTCRAGTTTTAGCTTCTCTCCACTAGCCTGGTAAAAACCAAACCCTTGTCCTTCACTTTGTTTCGTACGAGGGTCTGGACTCGCGGCTATAGAGAAGCGATTCTTGCTGGAGGCATGGCCTCTACTGAAGTTTAAAATTATTGGATTGGTATGTCGCTGTGAAGGAGGCTAACCCTGACACCAATTTTTCAGATTTTATTAAACGCACCACATTTCCAAAGCAGCCAATCAAAAACATTTCTCAGAAAAAAACTTGAGGAAAGCAAGCGGGAGCCGGGAGGAAAGAGTTTTGGAGTGACGAAGAGGACTGAGCGTAGTGGACATTTTAGATACCGGATTTAGCTAGCACTGTTTTTGGTTTGCTTGTGTAAGTGTGTTAGAGTGCGAGAGTTTATGTGCAGTGTGTAGTAGTTTTGTTAGTCTGTCTGTCAACATGAATCGTCGTTATATGGCAGCCAATCAAGCTGTGGCGTACTTTTATGAGCTTGGAAAGGAGGAGGAGGAGGAGGAGGATGGTGGCGTGCACGGAGATGAATCAGACACGTCGGAGTTTGATTTTGATGATGAGGTTTCTTTTTTTCTTTGTTTGTTTATTTAGCATTGTACTGTATTATACAGTAAAATATTCAGAGTAGAGTGGCACTGCACAAGATTATACAAGCTAATTTACATCTGTAGGTAGATGACCTTTCAGTTTTTTTCCGTGAAGAGGAGGAGGAGGTGGTGGTGGCATTGCAGACCCGCTCTGTCCGGGTGAGGTCAAAATCAAATGTCCAGGACTACTGGAGACAAAATCATTTTTTGTCTGCTAACTCCAGGGAAGGTAAGAGACAGGTTCAGATCATGTAGAACATTCACCTGAGTAATCCTGAGGAGGAAGTTGAAAATTATCAAAAGAAGGGAACACCTGGACACAACAAACTGTTTAGACCAGGGGTGCCCAACCAGTTGCTCGTGGGCGACTGGTCACCCGTCAGCTGGTTCCCAGGTGCCCGCGAAGCGAGACCTTGCTTCAGAGCCTCTAGCGCCGGCTCTAAGCATCGGATCCCAGATTGGTTGGTCTTGTTTGAAGGCTCTGGTTCTGCTCTACAAGGTGAAAGTTGAATGAAGTCCCTGCGACGTGCCCCCGCGGAGATATAAGCAAAAAACCTCCAAAATACGCACCGTCAGACCTCCCGCCGGGGTGGTTTTAGGCCCCTTCCCGGGCTAGGAGCATCGGATCCCAGCGTGGCTGGTCGAGTTTTAAAGCTCTGGTTCTTCCCTACAAGCGGATACTTGAATGGAGTCTCTGTATTGTTCCCCCGCGGAGATATAGGCGAATTACACATGACTTTTATACGCATTTTCGGGAGGAAATATCAATCTTTGTTTGCTTTTCCCGTGGACTCTGAGCATCGGATCCGGGAAAGTGAGATGACTTTGGAAAGCTACAGTCCTGCATGAGCAGGACGGAATCACTTCTTGTGAATGTGGCTCAACACGAGCTTTGTGACGTATGAGTCCTTAGGTAGGATAACTTGCTGCTAAGACTCATCATCAGTCTCCCACCAACTCTCATGACTCCCTCTTTTAGCACTGGATTTAGCTTAAAGAGTGAGCTACTTTTCTTTACCCTCCGATGTTCTTGCAGCATAGCCAAATCTTCTTTGAAACTTTGCCTTTGACAATACTTAATGATCTCTGTTTCTGCCTCAACCAAGTCATCACATGTCAGATTCCTTCCTTTGAAGGTCTTCTTGAACCTGGCCATATCCTTTTCATCACCAGAAGCTTTCAACTCCTTCCTCCTATCTTTAAGATCCTTTAGCAACCTTTTCAGTTTTAAGAACCAAGCCGCAGCACGTTTCAGCTTTGTCCAAGAAGAATAATGGCTCATCAACAGATCCAGGACGTCCTTTGATTCTTGTGCATGAATGATGTGCACTTGAGTCGTTCTTTTGATCTCTGGGTCATTGTTATCCAGCATCCCAGGGTCTGGATTTTTGAGCCATTGGTCGTGTGAACAAAGTAAGAAACTGGGTCCAGATAACCAAATCTTGTTCTGCAAAAACTCCTCCACAGTTTGTCCTCTCAAGACATAATCAGCTGGGTTCAGATGGGTGTTGATGTATCTCCATTGAAACATCTTAGAGCATTCCAGGATGGCTGAGATCCTGTTTGAGACAAAAGTTTTGAATCTTGTGCCTTTGCTGTTAAGGTACTTCAGCATAGCAGTGCTGTCAGTCCAAAAGACCGATTTAGCGAGCTTCAGCTCCAGCTCCTTTCTTAGCAGTGTGTCCATCTTTGTTGCAACTGTGGCAGCTGTCAATTCCATTCTTGGAATGGTAGGTGACTTTAAAGGTGCGACCCTCGTCTTAGCCATGATCAAGTTGCATTGAGTTTCACCAGTTTCAGTTCGCAGCAGCAGGTAGCTTGCTGTTCCATAAGCATCTTCGCTCGCATCAGCAAAGTGGCGAAGCTGTGCGTAGACTGGCACTTAAGCTGCTTCGAATTAATACATCAATCGATTTCAAACTTCTCAAGCTGAGACAAACTTGAACTCCAGCTCTTCTAGATTTTTTACAATGTTGTTTGGTAGCTCTTCGTCCCAGCCATACTTGTGCCAAAATAATTCCTGTAGAATTCTTTTTGCTAGAAGTATTACTGGAGCAAGAAATCCCAAAGGGTCAAAAATGGAGCTGACCAAGGAAAGCAGACCTCTCCTAGTGTGTGGTCGATCTTTGGGGTTGATCTTGAACCTGAACTGATCTGATTTGGTGCACCACTGGACCAAAGTCCTTTCCATCGGAAGATGGTCTAGGTCCAAATCCAGATTTTTAAATCCTGGTGCCTTTTCCTCTTCTGGAATGGGACTGAGCACCTTCCTGCTGTTACTCGACCATTTGGTTAGTCGAAATCCTCCTTTTCCTAACATACTTCTTAACTCGGCACACAGCAAGATGGCTGTTTCTTCATCAGAAATCGACTTAAGACAGTCATATACAAAAAAGTTTTTCTTGACTGTTTCATGAGAAAACCCTTCAGTAAAATCTGTAGCGCATCTTTGAAGTGTGTAGGTAGCAACACTTAGTGAGGACGTAGCACCAAAAAAGGTGCACCAACATTTTGTGCTAAACAAGATCTAGATTGTAGTTTCCCTCAGGCCACCAAAGAAACCGAAGGAAGTCTGTGTCCTCACTGTGGACTCTGACTTGTTGGAACATGGCCTCAACATCAGCTATGATCGCCACCGGCTCTTGACAGAACCTCATGAGGATGCCAGCCAGAGAGCTTGTAAGGTCTGGTCCCTACAGAAGTTGTTGGTTCGGCACTGTTCCTTGAATGCTTGCTCCGCAGTTGAAGACAACTTGCAGTTTTTGTTTAGTTGGATGTCTAACCCCATGATGAGGCAGATGCCAGGTTCTCCCCTCTGGTGCACGAGTATCCCCATCGAGTTAAACTGTGTAGCCTTTCTTGAGCAGGTGTTGATAAATCCAACATATTCCTTGTGAAACTTAAAATGGTGGATTGCATCAATTCTGTTACATACAGAAGGGAAGCTTCACCAAAGTGAAACATAAATCTGTGGATCTGTGTTTGATTACTCTGGCTGGCTTTCTCAAGGACCAGGATGTGTGAAACAAAAATCTGAATTTTGGAACTGAAAGTGAAAGTAGTCAAACTGAATTTTTAATAAACCAAAATACAGTTTCAAGGCAAATTAATTCAAATTCAAAACTTTCAATTCAGTTTCAAATCATTAAATTCAGTTTGAATTTAGTGAAATTTATTTTCAAACCAATGCATTAATTTCAAATTATGCACATTCAGATTCAATCTGAGCTATTCAAATTCAATTCCTGCTGGTACAAGATTTATCCCATAGTTTCGGTCTTCCGTAGAGGTGTTGTTGAATTAATATGTAAATCATCACAAATGTACAATGAAGAGGCTTTTCTTCAATAAAACAGTTTACTAGGGTAAAATCAGGCAGTATTTATATTTTAAACATATATTATTTTTTATCTAACTCTTTTACACAAAGAAATTCAAACAAAGAGGATGGTTTTCAGTTTTTATGAACTCAATAATACCAAACCCAAATATGGACACATTTCTGCTTTTTCACAGCACACAAAGAAAGAGATGAATCAGCATTTTAAATAAACTGTTTTCTCAGTATCTCATTGTTTGTTGGTATTCATTATTTCCCTGTTTTATAAATAATCCATAAAACGATAGCCATCAGTAAATATAAGTTTTGAAAAATAAACGTGACATGGATTTGATCACCCATTTATTTAAGCGTTGGTTCTTCTTCTACTCTCGTTAACTGTCTTCTCATACACATGCATTCCAACTCCGGAATTTCCTCTCAGCTCTAAGTTGTTTTTACATGAAGTGGAATTGACTCAGCAAGTGTCAGTCACCTGCTCATCTCTCATTACAACAAGGGCACCTCCTTTGTTTGTTGCTAAGCAAAAAAAAAAAAAAAAAGAGGAGTGGCAATATGAAGCTTTTATTCAGCTGAGCAGAGGCTCCCCATCATCTCCAGTGTTCACCAACTCTGAGCGGCATCAGTTTGAAAAATTTTTTTTTTGTCTTCAATGGAGCTTCAACTGTTTCTGCTGATATTAGTTGTCCCAGGAGTTTGGGGCTACGCGTCAGGTCTTGTTACAGGCAGTTGCTCTAACCTGCAGCCGTCACATGGGCTGAACTCGCAGACAGGATCGGCACCTTACACAGTTACTACGGATCAAAACAGCTACGCACTTGGAGGTGAAGTCAAAGGTATGTCACTGAGTAATGAAGGCATGTTTGATGGATTGTGTCTGGGGATGGCATCTAAAGTCTGAAAAGCCTTAAAAGGAAAATGAAAATAAACGTTTTTACTCCCCCTCAAAAAGCTGTACTCACACAAACTAAATGATACCAGCCCTTAAGTCCACCATGTTAAATACTTTAAATATTAATATATTGTACTTATGGCATTTTCCTCAGCAAGAGTTGTCTTGTTTATGCAGCACATTGAGTGCAAAAGATGAAAAAAAAAAAAGGACAAACAATCTAAACAAACACACATAGATTCTATAAGAAACAAGGGGAAGTTGAAGGGAAGTCGACCTTCACAGACAGGAAAAAAGAGAACCAGATAGAAACTCAGAGTTGACCCTGACTAAAACTTTAAATTACTAAACATGGACAAAATGACAACACCATTGGTTTAATGGTGTATGTCATGGACTTTCATGTGGGAGATCAGGGTTCAAAACCCGCCTAATGCAACTTTAAGGCGGCATGGTGGCTCAGTTGGTAGAGCTGATGCCTCTTAGCAAGAAGGTCACTGGTTCAAATCCCAGTCTGGGGACCTTTCTGGGTAGAGTTTGCATGTTCTGTCCGTGCATGCGTGGGTTCTCTCTGGGCTTCCTCCCACAGACCAAAAACATGACTGTTAGGTTAGTTGATAACTCTAAATTGTCCCTAGGTGAGAGAGTGAATGGTTGTTTGTCTCGTTTGTCTCTATGTGTGGCCCTGTGATGGACTTGCGACCTGTCCAGGGTGTACCCCGCCCCTCGCACTGTGACTGCTGGATATGGGCACCAGTGACCCACACAACCCTGAAAAGAAAGAAGTGTGTACAGAAAATGGATGGATGGACAAAATGTTCCTGTGACTAGGGGGCAGCTTGACTCAGATTTAACATGATGATAAAGTGTGGATGATGTGTAACTGTTGATCTATGCAGGAACTTTGATTCTGACAATAAACTAGAGACTAAATGCAGCACCTTGTGTTTGTGTTCTTTCTCCTGCTTTGATCAGGGTGAAATCTCTCCACCTGACATAAAAACAATTTTGTCTACAGGAAATGTACTAAAAAAATTATATCTATCTTTGGTATTTTATTTTTTGTGTTTGCTTGTTTCTGACTTTAGGATTAGGCAGCAGATAAAACTCTGTTCTAGAAAAAAACATTTTCCTGTTAAAGCAGATAGCTAAACTTTAGCCAGTGTGAACACATGTTAAGCCCTTCGATGTTTAGCTGTACCTTGACTCTCAAAAATCTGTCATTTTTGTCAAAAAATCTTTAGTACTACAAGCGTGGGAGGGGTTTGAAAGCGGATCGTAAGCCGCGGGAACAGGCAGAATGTGGGGTGGAGATAACAGCACCTGCAGCACTGGAGCAGGGAGAGGGGAGCTTTTTTTCAGCAGCAGAGCGGGAGATGATGGGGCGAGTGTTTACAACTAACAGCCTCTGAGACGTAAAATAAATTTCAAGCTGTTGTTTTCAAAAAATCTGAGATTTGAAAAATCCATGAGATTGCCCTATACAGTATGTCCAAATACCTGCAAAATGGGGAAAAATCTGTATAATTTATAAACAATCTATACAACTTGACATATATGAGTGTGGGCTAGATCTAACCTACAGGAAGTAATCCATGCTTATATCACAACCCAACCTGCTGGAACACACTTTTACAGTATGTGTTTATTTTAAAGGCTGACGCCTTAGAAAGGACACTTTTTGTTTAAAGAATATTTATGTCTGTCTGCTTGAATGTAAATGTTTTATTGTGTCTTGTGATCCCAGGTTTTGTTTTACAAGAAATAATTGAAGTTTCCATTAAAACATTTTCTTATTGAATATCACATGCAAACGACTCGAGCAGCTGGAGTCTCAGAGCAATGTTAAATAAAGGAATAACCCGGCTATTTTTAAAACAGGGTTTGCATGTCAAAATTTAAAACACAGACCTCACATGATGTTACCTCTTATATTAAGTACTCTCAGCTACTACCAGCCTAGAGGAGACTGCTGTTCCCACCCTGGCCCACAGGATGTAATTTTTACTGTAATGTTTGTTTTCTGAAAAGGTCTCATTAAAATAAATCCCTGAATTCGCCTGCATTTTACTCCTCGTTTTGGTCACTTCTTGTGAGCTTCTGTGAAATATAACTGGCTGTTATTTCAGTTTAATGTTCTCACCAAACTGATTTATGTAATCTGGATCTAAACAAAGTTTTAAAGTCATGAGATTATTTGTTGATTTGTAGTAAACATATTGTTTTCATGCACTTTTTTCTCTTCAGCATTGATATATACAGTATATATATATATCCCACAGCTTAGATAATATTTGCAAATATGCAAATCAAGTGATGACGCTATTTAGTGGTTTTTAGAGAAAGCCAAACTCAAGCCCCTGTCACACTAAAATATTTTAGAAAACGTATGAAAATTTTGGAGACATCTACATCAAAGATGGAATTTACAAAATCAACTGGAAGTCCTTTTTAAGAGTGTACATACTGTAATGCTAACAAATTGATCAAAAATATAACTTTAGTCGTAATTATTTAGTCTTTTTTTTAAGTTGGCATAAGTTGTCCAAAACTTAAGTGTGACAGGGCCTTCAGACCTTTAGAGCCCTGCCCTTATCTCTTGAAACTATTCAATTTTAAATTTACATCATTTGTATAAAAAATAACTTACCAGTTTCAACAAATTTACATGTTTTTCCTTCTACTTTGTGGATATCTCTTACTTTTTGTGTTTTCTTTGGTTGTAGGAATTTTGCTGTCTTCTGTTTACATTTTGGGTGACAAGCTAAACAAAGCCTAAGTTTCAACACATCCGATGTCATTGGCTTATATTAGTAGACCGTGTCCAGTGTGGCAGTGGAAAATTTCAAGTCACAGTTTGTACAACCGTGGTTAGATTTGTGTCTTCCCGATTTTGCTTCATATCTGAGAATTGATTTAGTTATTAAAGTTGTTTCCAGATTACTGTAGGATAAGTTCAAAGTTGTTCAAACATTTCAAAGTTCAACAGTTCAAACATTCAAAGTTAAAATGTTTTGTTCAAGTATAAAAATCATTACATTTATTAATTTATTTATGGGAACTGCATTAATCAGCATTGCTACATTATAAAGCAACATTAATGAGCTGGAATTAGCTCAGTTGCTAAACTTAAAGCTGCTCTGACAGACAAGTTTCAGATTGTTCAGCAAACCTATCAGTTTACAACACCCCTCTCTTGTTGCTATTGCAGCAACGTTTTTCTTTACCTAACCCCTTCTCATAATGATCCAGTTTGTCCACCTACTTGTATTTTGAGGCATACAAATTGTGGAGTTCTTTTTTTTTTTTCCTCACACATTATGGAGTGATGTATGAAATTTGTGCAGTGAAATGTAAAAATCCCCTTTCTTCTAATTCCTAGAAGTGTAACAATGAAATTCCATCAGTGGGTCGAGGTTTGAACTTTGTCATTTTAACCTTGCTGTGTTGAACAAAATTAGAAATCATCATAAATGACACTACAACGAAGAGGCTTTTTATTAAAATGATCAACAAAGTGATGACTCGGATTAATGCAAATTGGTATTTTATTGAGATTAAAACACGATGTAGACAGAGTAATTTCCATTTGGATGAACCTTTTCCTAATAAATAAACATACTTTCCTTCACAAACCAAAATGTGTAATTAATTTTCACCTTGTAAAGTCCTGTTGTTGACAAATTATTGTTGCTTTCCTGGTGTGCCTGTTTTCTGGTGTTAGAAATTTATAGATATTTTTGTTTTATAAGTTTTTAGGTTTAGACAATGCCACCTCAGTACTATCACACCAGGAATAATTAAAACGCTCAGACACTTATAGGCTCAATATACAAAAGCAAGAGAGGGTGTTCCACAATATAATATGACATTTATTAAAGTCTTAGATAAAGTCCAGTTAAAATACAAACAATAAGAGGCCATTATTCGAATGGAAAGAAAAAAAAGTTAAATAAAGTAAAAACAAGGCTGAGGCTTCTTAGTGGTCAGTCAGCTAACAGTCAGCTAAACCAGACACACTGGTGGTTAAAAACAAATAAATTCACAGCACAAGGATGTCAGAAAAATACGTGTTCAATACGACTGAAGTCAAGATGAAAACACCATTGTTAAATAAAATGATTTGTTGTAGGAATGAAAATCATACAACACCAGAATTCTGGAACCTGAGTGAGGTTTATTTGTCACCGGGCTGACAAGGAAAACCACACTGGCCAAAAGCCAGGAAGTACATCTTTTTATACATGATTCTTCAATGCCTGAGTTCGCCCCCTACTGACCTACTGCTGAATCACAGGCATTCATCCAATAAACTCAACCTAATGTCATCACAACGGTTCACTTATGTGTTGTTTATGATTCGGACATGTAACTACTCTATATCAATTAACACATAATAGATTAATAATAGATCAAACATTAAAAAAGGAAACCCTAATAATCTAGTGTTAGGCTTCTAACATCAGTACTAATCTGTAATAACTATAAATTTCTTCAAGCAGTAAAGGGCCCGTCACCCACAACACACAAAGGGACATAGAAATAGATTCATGTAATAGGGACAAAACAGCCCTCACAGTTCACACACAGTTTAGAGTTTGTAGACTGATTGGAGCTGTCTAGAGGGCTACAAAAATTCAGAAGATGGAAAATGGAGGCAGTCCCAGCCGAGCACCAACAGGCCCAGCTCCAGTCAAGGCCAGCCAACTCAGATCAAACGGAGCAGAATACAATAGGTTAAAAAATAGGTTCATGATAAAACAGTAAAACTAAAAGCGGACCAAAAAGAAATAAAAACAAGGCCAATAAAAAAAAAAATAAAAAAAAACTCATGCGAAACAATAAAACCCAGAAAAAACAAAGCAGCAGGGCATCTGGCTGGACTGACATGATTGTCCATTCCACTACTGCTGATCATGTTATGTAAGGGGAGAAGACAAACCCTCATTACAAAAGGTAATCCTCATGACAGTCACTCATCATGGAGGAGGGGAGATAATTGACTCACAACACATTTATTACTTGTAATGTGCACCAGAATGCTGCTTCACTGCACACAACAGCACTGGCAACCACAAGATGACAGGCTACTTTACCATAAAATGAATAAAGTTTGCACATAAAAATACTTCTTCAAAACACTAACAAAATCAAACTACAAAACTTAAACTTAAAATCAGCAGTGGTAAGCGATCCTGAAGGAGGTGAGTCTTTAAACTGGCTTTAAAAAGAGGAAGCGAGTCCAAGTTCCTTATTTCAGAGGGCAGTGAGTTCCAGAGCCGGGGTCTGGGCAGCAGAGCAGCTGAAGGCTCTGTTCCCCATAGTGGTGAGGAGGCCAGAGGAACAGTGAGGTGAAGAGACGAGGCAGATCTAAGGGAGCGGGAAGAAGTGGCAACATGGAGGAGATCAGACAGATATGGTGGGGAAATATTGTGAATGGCTTTAAATGTGTACAGAAGATTTTGAACTCAATTCGAAATTTGACAAGCTTGTAGAGAATAGGGGTGATGTGGCTGTAGGAGGGGGTTCTAGTGATGATATGAGCTGAAGAGTTCTGAACCAGTTGAAGTTTATGAAGGGATTTATGAGAAAGACCAAAAAGAAGATTTTATATATTTATATCGCCCCCTCCTGGTGATTGGTCAGTTTACCTGCTGCAGTCAGCCTATCAACATACTGTATGTAACTTCCATACTGCTACACTACAGTAGGTATTGTTTAAATGTATGAACCAATATACCACAACTTTGGGCTTTTACATATTGCTGTAGGGTATGATACCTAAGAGATTTAATATTTTCCTCTGTTTGTTTTTGTTTAAGTGAATCTCCAGGGTTCCACACCATTTGAAGGTTTCCTGTTAGAGGCTAGAGAACAAGGTGGATCAACTCCAGTTGGTTCTTTTGTTGTGTCAACAAGTACTGCTCAGCTCTTGAGCTGCAACCAAAAATCAGTAAGTATTCTGGCAGACACCAAACAATTCGGTCAGATTTACTTAAAATGGTAAATTTTCATCATGGCTGATAATTAAGAATGTCCATTTCTCTAGATAAGGTGCTTCTTTTATTCTGATACTGAAATAATCACCTAGTATTACCAAAGGACTACAATAAAAAGCAGATCAGTTAAAAAAATAAAACTCATAGTTAAAGTTACAACAGAAGGTAAGAAATACAAATAGCAACACTACAACTATCCTTTCACCTATTCACTATCTGCTGCTGGTTCTGGAGTTGGGTCACAGTGGAGACAGCTTGAGCAGGTACATCTCTTTCCACAGCCACCTTTTCCGGGTCTTCTCTTCCAAAGATTCCAATATGTTCCCTGGCAAGAACTCCTCCCTAGAGTAGTGTTCAGGAGTCATCCTTTCCAGATACCTAAAGTACCTCAACTGGTTGGTAAACAAGAAAGCCTTTACATAGTAGTTCAGTCCCCACTTCACCATAACAGTGTAAGTATTACTGTGAAAGCCACACTGATCTGTCAGTATACTTCACACTCTATTATTCCCCCTTGTGTACCAAACCTTGAGATACCTGAACGCCACTTGATGGAGCACTACACTCCTAACCCAGACAGGTCAGACCCCCTGTTCTGACTAAGCACCATGACCTCATGGACATCTCCAGAGTGGAGTAAAATCCATGTGATCTGTTAGCACTCGAGGTTGAGTGTCAAAAATTATGCTCAACTGGGCTGTAATTAATTTTATGTTTGCTAATTTGGAAGACAACAAACAAGCTATCACCAAATAATCACAGTTCATATGGTTAGAAAGCTCTGCCTCTTCACCTTCATAAAAAAAGGATCTGGATCTCTTTTCTTGTAGCTGTAAATTTGTGAAGCATTTAAGGAATTAAAAAATGTAAAGATAAAGGTTTGAAAGAAATCACGTTTTGATTTATTCTTTACCCTTTTGTTTTTTTCTTGTGCGTGTGGGTGGGGGGGTTGGCTTTGGTGACAATTTGGGGGCAATTTCAAGACAAAAAACCTACAGTTTTGGACAACTGATGCATTTGGGGACAAAAATCGAATCCCCATTTGGTTTAAATGCCGTTGGTGGGTTGGGGGTTGGGTTTAGGACCAAGGTGTGAATTGAGTTTAGGTTAGTTTTAGGGTCAGGTAGGTACCTGTGAGGTTAGCCTTAGGGTTTGTGGTCAGAGTTAGGCTGTAGAAATGTAATGGAAGTCAATGGAATGTCCCCAATTGGATAGCTGTGCAAATTTGTGTGTGTGTGTGTATATACATTTAACTGAGATGACATTTCATGTGACTTGCCAATATATAAATAATCAAGGCAGCAATATTGCTATTGTATTGGAAGTAAAAAAGTTGTATTGGGGCAACTCTAGAAATTACCTTCTGTAATGAGCCTCTTATTCATCCTGCTCAAGTGTTAGCAGCAGCAAAAATACCATGCCTCTTCTTGTGAATAAAACATTTAGCCTAAAAATAATTATCATCACTTGATACCAGTAGCTAGTTGTCAACTCAATTATCACTCCTAAATATTACTAACTCCTAGACAATTTATTTCCTCCAGATACAGTCATTTTAGAATAAAATGTCCTACTTTCTGCCACATTCTGTGGTTTTTGTCTTTGTGCTTCACTCACCTGTTGGTGCTCCTGTGTCTCCGCATGGTTTCTCCCCAGCCCGTGTCCTCCTCATTAGTCCATCTCTTCCACCTGTGCCTCGTTTCCCACTCCCCAGGTGTTCCTGGTTTGCCGATTAACCCTCACAGTATACAGCCTGTCTCTGTCTGCTCACTGCTGTTGTGTGTAGTTCCACTCCTGTCCTGGCTGTTTCATCTTGTGTCCTCTCCTCGACTTTCCCCTGTTGATCCTCCTGCATTCCATTTTCCAGCCATCAAGTAAGATCTGAAGACTTTTCTTGTGTTAATAAACGTTGGTTATTCCTTCTAAAACCTGGTCTTAGAGTCCTGTTTTTTCAATCTTGTTTTTTTTTCCAGCCAGCATCTCTGACACATGCCTGTTGTGTTTGGTCTTTGTGGTCCAGCAACTCAAACCCTCTGTAAGAAAACTTTGCAACATTAGGACAGTTTTTAATGTCTGTCATGAAACTTGGAGATCTTAGTATTTTCTAAGGTAGGTTTAAGAACCATGAGTTTAAACCATCGGGTCTGCGTTTTCACAAACCATGTTTTTGTGCAGTATTGCTTTTATGTAAAAAAATATTGTAAGGTTATTTATGTTTTTGGTTATGATTTTAAAACCAAACTCTAAAAATAATTTTCTTTGCCCAAACAATATATTGATGCTTTTGTTGTGCACGGTTCATAATGTGAGTTCTCATTGAGAAGATGTTTCCCTTATGTCATTAGAAAAGTAAAATGTGAAGCTATACGAATTGTTGTTTGAGTTTATGTTTTTATTTTTATTTAGTATTGTTTTGTAAATTATGTTTTGTTTGAATAAATTCTGTGGATAAAAGGGGCAGACATTATAAGATTTATTTTTCTTCTGCTACCTTTTAATTTTATTTTGATTTGTGTATTTTCTTTTTATATTGTGTGTGTGTGTATATAGTTATTTTTTAATGAAATGAATACATTTTTTGAATTTAACTGAAAAAAAATGTTTTCCTACTTTTTAATGCTTGTTCAAAGGTTTAATTTATGTAAGATGTCTTGATGTTTTTGTATGTTGGCATTTTAGGAAATCACTTATTTGTATGTATGTATACACTCTAACTGTGAACATTTGTGTATTTGTTTGTGTGAGAAGAACTCTGCTGTATCGCACACATCAAAGTCTCAAAAGACTAGCATCCAGGTGACATGGAAACCAGACGCATCAACGAACGTCAAATCCATTCAATTCCAGTGAGTCCAAAATAAACTTTCTACATTTTAATTTTTATGTGCAAGTGAGTATTAGACACTTCCTAAAAATATTTGTCTCTGCAGTGCAACCTTTGTGAAGAATTTCCAGACTTTCTGGGTTGACTTGACAAGTCCTGTTCTGACACTTACAAGTAGCAGTTCTTCTGGATCTGTACCTGCCCAAACCACCAGCTTTAAAACTACAGTGAGTATGCATATCTATTTGGGACAAGGCCAAAAAAAATCCTATTTGTCAGACAAAACAGATAGCTACTGTGTCTTTTTTTTTTTTTTTTTGCAATTTACTTCTTATTAAATTGTTAAAATGTAATAATAAAAACAGTTACATGTGATGGCAATTGCTTGGCCTCACTCGTTTCTCTTGTCTCCTCTCCTCTGTTAAAATACTGGGGACAGCAATTTGTATGCAATTTTCATGTTCCTTTACTCCATTGGTGTCCAAAGTCAGTCCTGAAGGGCTGGTGTCCTGCATGTTTTTGGAGCTGCCCTGGTTCAACACAGCTGAACCTAAGGAGTGCTTAATTAGTAAGACTCCTCAGCTTGCCATCAAGGTCCTGGAACTGGAAGGTCGCCAGTTTGATCTCCTGTACAGTCAAGCTCATTCGTTGTGTCCTTGGGCAAGAACTTTTACCCGCCTTGCCACTGATGTTGGTCAGAAGGTCTGGTGGCACCGATGTATGGCAGCCCCACCTCTGTCAGTGTGCCCCAGGGCAGCTATGGCTACAATATAGTTTACTATCATCAGTGTGTGAATGGGTGAATGTCTGTAAGTGTAAAATGCTTTTGGGTCCAGAGGGACTTGATAAAGCGCTCTATAAGCAGAGTTGCACATAAGCGGTGCGCAGGTGCGCATGCACGGTCAAAAAAAGGAAAAAGCGCATCAGATGTAATGTCATGAAGCTCACTTGTGTACCTAAAATTTTACCTGAGATTGTCTGTCAAAACAACAGCTAGCAGGGCTCTAGAAGTGTGACCACTTTGGTCGCAAATGCAACCTGATTTCTTTAAAAAAATTTAAAAATCCAGCCGTACTGGTGTGACTGAAGCGGGACCCTGATATAGGGATTAACGGACACTGCCTTCAAGAAATCAAACAAAGTCCAGAGCCGTTTTATCAAATCAGAGCAGAGCAGGGCAAGACTTTCAGTGAGAGCAGGTTTGGTTAAAGCAGCGGCGCGGCTCGACTCGACTCGAGCAGAGGTTGCAGCGATCAGTCCATACATCTCCTCCTGCGCTTTGCTCCAGAACTACCAGAGACTTTGGTCTGTAAAACCTAAATTTATATTAAATATATGTTCAGAATGTTGTTATCGAACAGATCTGTCCAACTCTGTGTGAGGGACTAAACTCTCTCCTCCTGAGAAACTGCTGTGATGGGAGTACGTCACTGCGCGCGCAGGCTGAGTCTATTAAAACAAAGATGATTCTCTGTTTAACAACACCCCTGTCAAAAAATTGTATATATTTAAAAATATATATAAAAGCAACTTGTCATGTTCTCTAGGTGAATGAGTTTTAAAGGTTATTTTAATTTATCATCAAGATCCACAAATTTCATTCACAATTTTATCAAAAAACAAGGTTCTTGATTTGCTAAACATTATTTATATTTAAGACCATACTGTGACACAGCTTTTCTGGGATAAATGTAATTTAAATGATCAAATATGAAGAATAAATTATTACATGAGCTGAAACCATCTAAATATTATCTTTTTGAATAAAATAGTCTTTTAAAAAAGAAATCAGTCTAAAAAATAAAACATTTGTATGTTTTAAGCTATTTTGCTCTGTGTGAAAGACAGATATATTTGCTGCTTGGTCTGGAGTGTGGAAAGCTGGTTTAACCAAGGCCAAAGATCCAGAAGACCAAACAGGAGTTGTTCATCTGAGGGACATGTTGGTCTAAAAGACATTTAACCATGAAATGTTCAGTTTGTGATGTTTATATGACATACACCCAGCCCCTCGGCCACTTAGGTAGTTTACAAAATTTATGCAGAGTAAAAGAATAAAATAAAAACTTGTTGGACTGATTTGGCATAATGTCCTGAGACGTTGCAGCTGATAGGWGTCATAAAACAGAACAGGGGAACGTTAGATGTCCTGACGCCCCTCTAGATAAATGTGTTAAATGAGTGAAGGAAAGTATGAGCACCAAGCAACAACCCTAGGTTCTCTCCTGAGAACCAGACCAAAAATTGTATGTGCAACCTTGTCTATAAGTTCAGTCCATTTACCGTTAGAGGTGTGACCTTTTTTGAGGAATCTTCACCAGCATGTTACACTCATCAAATCTGTCAACATGTTTAGGCATTCAGGTTTTAAGAAGTACACGTAAATATAAAGTTTTTAGTTTATTCTTTGTATAATACATTAGGAGTTGCTGTTGGGTAAAGTTCTGACTGTATACATGTTATGTTGTCATTTTTGCAGAATAGCATTTCCAGCGCAAACTGTGGCACCACCAAAGTGTGCTTCAGTCAGCCATCAGGATGTGATCCATCACTCACTTCTAACTGCTTCTTCATGTCGGCCATGTCTTCTGGTTCTGCCCTCACTTATGAATTGACAGGTTCTTCTAATGGATACGTCGCTTTTGGATTCTCAGATGATCAACAAATGGTAATGTGAATAAAAGTGCGATATGAATACGATTGTATAACTAATTACTTTTATCTATATTTTGATTAATATTCTGTAAACCTTTTACTTTTTTTTCACCATGTCACTTTTACACCACCAAATAAAGGGAGTGTCCAAAATGTCTCAAGGCGTTTGCAGGGAACTTCTGCAACTTAGAACAAATGTTTTATGTTTTTCACCAACATTTAGGTAATAAATGAAATTGTATTAGGGATGTCTGATGATGTGAATTTTGGCTAATGATTACCCTTTTGGGTAAACGTGGTAAAAGATGATTGTGGGAGGCACAACGAATGCAGAAAACCAAATATTTGTCACGAACAATTCTGACATTTTGTCAGTTTCTGATATCTGTTTGTAGTTTGCCATAGATTGTAATATAGTGAAAATAAAATATTTCTATACTGTTTAAAGTTTAATTTATTTATTTTTCAGGGAAACGATGATATTTATATTTGTGGTCTAAACGGTAATGGAGCAGTGTCAGTTCAACATGCCTACTCAACAGGACACTCAGCTCCACAAATTCTACCTCTGGTAAGGCATTTTTCTATTAGTGTGCATGAAAAGCATTCTATTAAAATCTTGTTTCTTTTTGCCTAGAAACATTAATAAAATAAAGAATTATACAAACACAAATTTCCTTCCTAAATAGTCATATAGGCTTCAGATGCTTACAGTCTGAAATTTTAGCTTTTCAAATACTTCTACTGAGGCAGCAGCATCAAGGAACAGTATTTTATACACATCTGGGTTTTTTTTTTTTTACAGAACGAAATTTTTTTCTAGTCGACATTTGGTTACAATTATGAATTAATACGGATGATGATAATAATACTGAAATATAAACTATGTATAAAACTCTGAAAATGTCTGGATTTAAATAAGTGTTTCATCCAACAGGGGAACGTTTCTAATGTAATCGCATCAACACAGAACGGGGTACTCAGCTGCACCTTCACATCCATGAATACTATTTCAACACAAAGAAGTTCTGGCACCAACCAAATGTACTACATTTTGTTTGCCTATGGACCCAGCAGTAATGGTAAGAAAACACTAATTTCGAAGATTGTGAAAATTTTTGAACGACTAAAATTTGTCAATCTTTTTAATGGCAAAATGTTAGTAATTCCAGACATCCACACACAAAGGTATGTTAAATACCCTTTTCCCATGTAGCCCAGCTTAGGAACATTGTAAAATCAGTTTTGTCATATATTTAATACATAAAAAGATAGACAAATTTTAGTTTTAAAACTGGGAAAATTTTTAAACATACAGAATATTAGAATCTAATGTATCACAAACAAAGCAAAAGTGTGTTTTTCTGTATGTGAG
>NW_013953434.1:90241-92521 GCF_001266775.1 Austrofundulus limnaeus
GTTAGGTAGGTTAATTGATAACGCTAAATTGTCCCTAGGTGTGAGTGAGAGAATGTTGTTTGTCTCGTTTGTCTCTATGTGTGGCCCTGTGATGGACTTGCGACCTGTCCAGGGTGTACCCCGCCCCTCGCACTGTGACTGCTGGATATGGGCACCAGTGACCCCTGTGACCCTGAAAGGAAGAAGCATGTACAGAAAATGGATGGATGTACATGTTTCCCTCCTCGTTCCATTTTACTCCAAACTCAGGTCCTCTGCCAAAGGCCTAAGAACTTATACTGAATTTATTAATATATACATTTTTTGTCATTGTTTCTAACAGGAAACATCCAGATGCATACAAATACTTTCTCCAGCTCTACAAAGGTAGATATTTCCCAACCTCAGGTTCTGCAAAGTGAGGATTTTCCACAAATCATGCAAGCACATGGTGAGATCTTGCCCACAGAAATGTCTCAGTTCAGCTGAACAATTTTATTCTGTAATCAGTACATTAGAATCATATATACAACCCTAACTGAACAGTTTGTCTTTGTTCGTTTTCATAAACCCGTACAAACATGTGTGCAGCCACCCCATACTGGCTGCAGATTGTTGCCTTGGCTTCATTTTCTTCATTACATAAAGATAAAATTAAACTGTTACTTTATTTAAAAACAAAATAAAAAACTTGTAAGATAAGAAGAATAAACTAGTAAATTGCATTGCAAATCTAGAGATGTCAGAGCCTAATTAAGCACTCTGGGACATTGTATGTTGGTTTCCTAAAAAATACCTTTGTGACTCTGGTGCATTCTCTGGCCCTCCAATGTTATGCTACGTTCAAACCGAACGCATTTTGAGCGGCCAAAAAGCATAAAACGCCTTAAGTTGGATGCACTATGTTCAAACCGGGACACAGACCAGACGAGGGAGGAGCGTCTTGTTTTTTTCCAGTCTGTCCTCGGTGGGTGAAATAAAGATAAAAATAAAGAAAATGGCTTTGATTTATTTACTAAAGAGCAAGTGAACATTGCGCACAGCAGATAATTAACTCACCAGACGATTTAGAGGCGATTTGTTCGGTTAGTTTCACCACTCCAGAAGCTGCAAGCTGACGGAACTTTTTTTTCTCCCAACCAGCTGACCCACATTGGTACTGATATATTCTGCCAGAAAATCCAAATGCAGACGGTTGATTTCAGGTACAGTAAAGAGCTCCTGTCTGTCTGTTTCGGTTTAGTGAGCAACATTCAGGAAACTGTCACATGGGGAAAAAAAAGAGTCTCTCTGATTGGTTGTCAAGACGCGTCGAGCGGTGAAAAGTTCAGATTTTCGAACTTGGGCGGCGGCGGCTTCCTCAGCACTGCATGCACGGAAAATGCTTTGCCACCCCTTCCGCCTGTCTTGTGCGCCGCCCAAAACGTACATGAGGCGACGCACCAGAGGCGCGTCAGCCATAGACTTTGCATGTAAACTGGCTGCTCCTGCAGCTCAAAACGCGTTTGGTGTGAACGTAGCATCACAGTCACCATAACAGTGATGTGAGAAGTATGAACAAGGCATCAACACATCAAAACACTCTGTATTTGAACATTTTACTCTTCAGCATCCCTGATGTTGATAGCCTGGATGACCACAAGCTCACTGGGAATGATGGTAGCCCGATATTTGAAAAGAATGGCCAAAGGAAAGAAGCTATGTGGCAAAGATATCTGGTTTGTGGTAAGAATTTAGAAGGGATGTCACCACATGAGTTTGGATTTCTTTATAAAGAGAACTGTAATAAGATATATATTCTTGACACAAACACATCTGCTTGTCATGTGATTTTCAGATCCATGTTACAGTTATGAGTCTCACAGTTGTAGCGACGGCCATTGCTTTCATCCTCGCTTTCTCTTATGTTGGAGGTTGGGCTGGGGTAAGTGTACCAGTATAACACAACTTTTATCACCATTTAAAGTGATGACACATTTCAAGGTGCTTTACAAGAAGAAAAATCCATGTAATACGATTAAAGGCACAGTGTGTAGGATTTTGTCAATTCTTTTAGCCGAAATTGAGATAATCACTGAAAAGGTTTTAATAAGGTTTTTAATATGTTCCAAATAAAGATTCCAGTACGTGACTAACTTCTTAGATTTAATGTACAGGTTTAATAAAGTGTGCAAACAGAACAAGTGTAGACAAACGATCTAACTGCAAAATATTCTAACATCCAAGGTTTTAGTCAAGTTCACAAACTGTTATGACTAACATAAAGTTTTTTTTAGTTGTCCAGCTGCAATGGGCCCCAGC